>NC_133210.1:31476784-31646784 GCF_958299795.1 Porites lutea
CAAAGGGGTTAACCCATGGTTTTGGTCCAAAAATGGCCAGTTTTCCAACTTGGTTTTGTTAGGCAATATAGGCCTGGAAAATGTCTTTTACGATATTCTAGAACGAAAAAACGCCTTTCTAAGTTATAAAAAAAGCAGTTCAAACAGTCGAAAAATTGACATTGACATTGACATTGACATTGACATTTGGTTTTGGTCCAAAAATGGCCAGTTTTCCAACTTGTTTTTTTTTAGGCAATATAGGCCACGAAAATGTCTTTTACGATATTCTAGAACGAAAAAACGCCTTTCTAAGCTATAAAAAAAGCAGTTCAAAAAGTCGAAAAATTAACATTTCTCCAAAGCGGTTAACCCATGGTTTTTCTTCAAAAATAGCTTTTTTTGCAACTTGTTTTTTTAAGGCAATATAGGCCTGGAAAATGTCTTTTACGATATTCTAGAACGAAAAAAACGCCTTTCTAAGCTATAAAAATAAGAAGTTCAAAAAGTCGAAAAATTGACATTTTTCCAAAGGGGTTAACCCATGGTTTTGGTCCAAAAATGGCCATTTTTCCAACTTGTTTTTTTTAGGCAATATAAACAAGGAAAGTGTCTTTTACGATATTCTAGAACGAAAAAACGCCTTTCTAAGCTATAAAACAACATGTTCAAAAAGACGAAAAATTGACATTTTTTCAAAGGGGTTAATCCATGGTTTTGGTCTAAAACTTGCCGTTTTTCTAACTTGTTTTTTTTAGGCAACATAGCCCAGGAAAATGTCTTTTACGATATTCTAGAACAAAAAAAACGCCTTTCTAAGCTATAAAAATAAGAAGTTCAAAAAGTCGAAAAATTGACATTTTTCCAAAGGGGTTAACCCATGGTTTTGGTCGAAAAATGGCCATTTTTCCAACTTGTTTTTTTTAGGCAATATAAACAAGGAAAGTGTCTTTTACGATATTCTAGAACGAAAAAACGCCTTTCTAAGCTATAAAAACAACATGTTCAAAAAGACGAAAAATTGACATTTTTTCAAAGGGGTTAATCCATGGTTTTGATCCAAAACTTGCCGTTTTTCTAACTTGTTTTTTTTAGGCAACATAGCCCAGGAAAATGTCTTTTACGATATTCTAGAACAAAAAAAACGCCTTTGTAGGCTATAAAAACAAGAAGTTCAAACAGTCAAAAATTGACATTTTTCCAAAGGGGTTAACCCATGGTTTTGGTCCAAAAATGGCCATTTTTCCAACTTGTTTTTTTTAGGCAATATAGCTTAGGAAAATGCCTTTTACGATATTCTAGAACGAAAAAACGCCTTTGTAGGCTATAAAAACAAGAAGTTCAAAAAACCCAAAAATTGACATTTTCCCAAAGGGGTTAACCCATGGTTTTAGTCCAAAAATGGCCATTTTTCCAACTTGTTTTTTTAGGCAATATAGGCCAGGAAAATGTCTTTTACTATATTCTACAACAAAAAAAACACCTTTGTAGGCTATAAAAAGAAGAAGTTCAAAAAGTCCAAAAATTGACATTTTTCCAAAGGGGTCAACCCATGGTTTTGGTCCAAAAATGGCCATTTTTCCATCTTGTTTTTTTTAGGCAATATACGCAGAAAAATGTCTTCTACGATATTCTACAACGAAAAAACGACTTTCTAAGCTATACAAAAAAGAACTTAAAAAATTTGAAAAATTGACATTTTTCCAAAGGGTTTTGGTTCAAAAGTGGCCATTTTTGCAACTTGTTTTTTTTAGGCAATATAGGCCATGAAAATGTCTTTTACGATATTCTAGAACGAAAAAACGCCTTTCTAGGCTATAAAAACAAGAAGTTCAAAAAGTCCAAAAATTGACATTTTTCCAAGGGGTTAACCCATGGTTTTTGTTCAAAAAAAGCTATTTTTTCAACTTGTGTTTTTTAGGAAATATAGGCCAGGAAAATGTCTTTTACCATATTCTAAAACGAAAAAACGACTTTCTAGGCTATAAAAATAACAAGTTCAAAATGTCGAAAAATTGACATTTTTCCCAAGAGGTTAACCCATGGTTTTGGTCCAAAAATGGCCATTTTTCCAACTTGTTTTTTTGAGGCAATATAGGCAAGGAAAATGTCTTTTACGATATTGTAAAACGAAAAAACGCCTTTCTAGGCTATAAAAATAAGAAGTTCAAAAAGTCCAAAAATTGACATATTTCCAAAGGGGTTAACCCATGGTTTTGGTCCAAAAATGGTCATTTTTCGAACTTGTTTTTTTTTACCCAATATAGGCCAGGAAAATGTCTTTTACTAGATTCTAAAACGAAAAAACGCCTTTCTAGGCGATAAAAAGAAGAAGTTCAAAAAGTCGAAAAATTGACATTTTTCCAAAGGGATTAACTCATGGTTTTGGTCCAAAAATGGCCATTTTACCAACTTGATTTTTTTAGGCAATATAGGCCAGGAAAATGTCTTTTACGATATTGCAGAACGAAAAAACGCCTTTGAAAGCTATAAAAACAAGAAGTTCAAAAAGACGAAAAATTGACATTTTTTCAAAGGGGTTAACCCATGGTTTTGATCCAAAACTGGCCATTTTTCCAACATGTTTTTTTTAGGCAATATAGGCCAGGAAAGTGTCTTTTACGATATTCTAAAACGAAAAAAGGCCTTTCTAGGCTATAAAAATAAGAAGTTTAAAACTCGAAAAATTGATATTTTTTCAAAGGGGTTAACCCATGGTTTTGGTCCAAAAATGGCCATTTTTCCAACATGTTTTTTTTAGGATACATAGGCCAGGAAAATGTCTTTTACGATATTCTAGAACGAAAAAACCCCTTTCTAAGCTATAAAAATAAGAAGTTTAAAAAGTCGAAAAATTGACATTTTTCTTAAGGGGTTAACCCATGGTTTTGGTCCAAAAATGGCTATTTTTCCAAATTTTTTTTTTTAGGCAATATAGGCAAGGAAAATGTCTTTTACGATATTCTAGAACGAAAACACGCTATTGTAGGCTATAAAAACAAGAAGTTCAAAAAGTCCAAAAATTGACATTTTTCCAAAGGGGTTAACCCATGGTTTTGGTCCAAAAATGGCCATTTTTCCAACTTGTTTTTTTTAGGCAATATAGGCCAAGAAAATGTCTTTTACGATATTCTAGAACGAAAAAACGCCTTTGTAGGCTATAAAAAGAAGAAGTTCAAAAAGTCCAAAAATTGACATTTTTCCAAAGGGGTTAACCCATGGTTTTGGTCCAAAAATGGCCATATTTCCAACATGTTTTTTTTAGGGAATATAGGCCAGGAAAATGTCTTTTACCATATTCTAAAACAAAAAAACCCCTTTCAGGGCTATAACAACAACATGTTCAAAAAGTCGAATAATTGATATTTTTCCAAAGAGGTTAATCCATGGTTTTGGTTCAACAATGGCCAGTTTTCCAACTTGTTTTTGTTAGGCTATAAAGGCCTGGAAAATGCCTTTTACGATATTCTAGAACGAAAAAACGCCTTTCTAAGCTATAAAAAAAGAAGTTCGAAAAGTCGAAAAATTGACATTTTTCCAAAGGGGTTAACCCATGGTTTTGGTCCAAACATAGCCATTTTTCCAACTTGTTTTTTTTAGAAAATACAGGAAAGGAAAATGTCTTTTACGATATTCTAGAACGAAAAAACGCCTTTCTCAGCTATAAAAACAAGAAGTTTAAAAAGTCCAAAAATTGACATTTTTCCAAAGGGGTTAACCCATGGTTTTGGTTCAAAAATGGCCATTTTTCGAACTTGTTTTTTTTAGGCAATATAGGCCAGGAAAATGTCTTTTACGATATTCTAGAACGAAAAAACGACTTTCTAGCCTATAAAAATAAGAAGATCAAAAAGTCGAAAAATTGACATTTTTCCAAACGGGTTAACCTATGGTTTAGGTCCAAAAATGGCCATTTTTCTTAGTTTTTATTTAGGCAAAATACGCCAAAAAAATGTCTTTTACGATATTCTAGAACGAAAAAACGCCTTTCTCGCCTATAAAAACAAGAAGTTCAAAAAGTCGAAAAATTGACAGTTTTCCAAAGGGGTTAACCCATGGTTTTGGTCCAAAAATGATCATTTTTCCAACTTGTTTTTTTTAGGCAATATAGGCCAGGAAAATGTCTTTTACGATATTCTAGAACGAAAAAACGCCTTTGAAAGCTATCAAACCATGAAGTTCAAAAAGACGAAAAATTGACATTTTTTCAAATGGGTTAACCCATTGTTTTGATCCAAAACTGGACATTTTTCCAACATGTTTTTTATAGGCAATATAGGCCAGGAAAATGTCTTTTACGATATTCTAAAACGAAAAAAAGCCTTTCTAGGCTATAAAAATAAGAAGTTTAAAAAGTCGAAAAATTGATATTTTTCAAAAGGGGTTAACCCATGGTTTTGGTCCAAAGATGGCCATTTTTCCAACATGTTTTTTTTAGGCAATATAGGCCACGAAAATGTCTTTTACGATATTCTAGAACGAAAAAACGCCTTTCTAGGCTATAAAAACAAGAAGTTCAAAAAGTCCAAACACTGACATTTTTCCAAAGGGTTTAACCCATGGTTTTTGTTCAAAAATAGCTATTTTTCGAACTTGTTTTTTTTTAGGCAATATAGGCCAGGAAAATGTCTTTTACCATATTCTAAAACGAAAAAACGCCTTTCTAAGCTATAAAAAAAGCAATTCAAAGAGTCGAAAAATTGACATTTTTCCAAATGGGTTAACCCATGGTTTTGGTCCAAAAATGGCCACTTTTTAAACTTGTTTTTTTTTTAGGCAATATAGGCCACGAAAATGTCTTTTACGATATTCTAGAACGAAAAAACGCCTTTCTAAGCTATAAAAAAAGCAGTTCAAAAAGTCGAAAAATTAACATTTCTCCAAAGCGGTTAACCCATGGTTTTTCCTCAAAAATAGCTTTTTTTGCAACTTGTTTTTTTAAGGCAATATAGGCCTGGAAAATGTCTTTTACGATATTCTAGAACGAAAAAACGCGTTTCTAAGCTATAAAAATAAGAAGTTCAAAAATTTGAAAAATTGACATTTTTCCAAAGGGTTTTGGTTCAAAAGTGGCCATTTTTGCAACTTGTTTTTTTTAGGTAATATAGGCCTGGAAAATGTCGTTTACGATATTCTAGAACGAAAAAACGCGTTTCTAAGCTATAAAAATAAGAAGTTCAAAAATTTGAAAAATTGACATTTTTCCAAAGGGGTTAACCCATGGTTTTGATCCAAAAATGGCCATTTTTCTAAGTTGTTTTTTTTAGGCAATATAGGGTAGGAAAATGTCTTTTACGATATTCTAGAACGAAAAACGCCTTTGAAGGCTATAAAAACAAGAAGTTCAAAAAAGACGAAAAATTCACATTTTTTCAAAGGGTTAACCCATGGTTTTGATCCAAAACTGGCTATTTTTCCAACTTGTATTTTTTAGGCAATATAGGCCATGAAAATGTCTTTTACGATATTCTGGAACGAAAAAACGCCTTTGAAAGGTACAAAAACAAGAAGTTCAAAAAGACAAAAAATTGACATTTTTCCAAAGGGGTTAACCCATGGTTTTGGTCCAAAAATGGTCATTTTTCCAACTTGTTTTTTTTAGGCAATATAACCCAGGAAAATGTTTTTTACTATATTCTAAAACGAAAAAACGCCTTTCTAGGCTATAAAAATAAGAAGTTCAAAAAGTCCAAAAATTGACATTTTTCCAAAGGGGTTAACCCATGGTTTTGGTCCAAAAATGGTCATTTTTCCAACTTGTTTTTTTTAGGCAATATAGGCCAGGAAAATGTGTTTTACTATATTCTAAAACGAAAAAACGCCTTTCTAGGCTATAAAAATAAGAAGTTCAAAAAGTCCAAAAATTGACATTTTTCCAAAGGGGTTAACCCATGATTTTGGTCCAAAAATGGCCATTTTACCAACTTGATTTTTTTAGGCAATACAGGGCAGCAAAATGTCTTTTACGATATTGGGGAACGAAAAGACGCCTTTGAAAGCTAGAAAAACAAGAAGTTCAAAAAGACGAAAAATTGACATTTTTTCAAAGGGGTTAACCCATGGTTTTGATCCAAAACTGGCCGTTTTTCCAACATGTTTTTTTTTAGGCAATATAGGCCAGGAAAATGTCTTTTACGATATTCTGGAACGAAAAAACGCCTTTGAAAGCTATAAAAACAAGAAGTTCAAAAAGACGAAAAATTGACATTTTTTCAATGGGGTTAACCCATGGTTTTGATCCAAAACTGGCCATTTTTCCAACATGGTTTTTTAGGCAATATAGGCCAGGAAAATGTCTTTTACTATATTCTACAACGAAAAAACGCCTTTGTAGGCTATAAAAACAAGAAGTTCAAAAAGTCCAAAAATTGACATTTTTCCAAAGGGGTCAACCCATGGTTGTGGTCCAAAAATGGCCATTTTTCCATCTTGTTTTTTTTAGGCAATATAGGCTGGAAAAATGTCTTCTACGATATTCTAGAACGAAAAAACACCTTTCTAAGCTATAAAAATAAGAAGTTCAAAAATTTGAAAAATTGACATTTTTCCAAAGGGTTAACCCATGGTTTTGGTCCAAAAATGGCCATTTTTCTAAGTTGTTTTTTTTAGGCAATATAGGGTAGGAAAATGTCTTTTACGATATTCTAGAACGAAAAAACGCCTTTGAAGGCTATAAAAACAAGAAGTTCAAAAAGTCCAAAAATTGACATTTTTGCAAAGGGGTTAACCCATGGTGTTGGTCCAAAAATGGCCATTTTTCCAACTTGTTTTTTTTAGGCAATATAGGCCAGGAAAATGTCTTTAACGATATTCTAGAACGAAAAAACGCCTTTCTAAGCTATAAAAAAAGCAGTCCAAAAAGTAGAAAAATTGGCATTTTTCCAAAGGGGTTAACCCATGGTTTTGATCCAAAACTGGCCATTTTTCCAACATGTTTTTTTTAGGCAATATAGGCCAGGAAAGTGTCTTTTACGATATTCTAAAAGGAAAAAAGGCCTTTCTAGGCTATAAAAATAAGAAGTTCCAAAAGTCCAAAAATTGACATTTTTCGAAAGGGGTTAACCCATGATTTTGGTCCAAAAATGGCCATTTTACCAACTTGATTTTTTTAGGCAATATAGGCCAGGAAAGTGTCTTTTACGATATTGGAGAACGAAAAGACGCCTTTGAAAGCTAGAAAAACAAGAAGTTCAAAAAGACGAAAAATTGACATTTTTTTAAAGGGGTTAACCCATGGTTTTGGTCCAAAAATGGTCATTTTTCCAACTTGTTTTTTTTAGGCAATATAGGCCAGGAAAATGTGTTTTACTATATTCTAAAACGAAAAAACGCCTTTCTAGGCTATAAAAATAAGAAGTTCAAAAAGTCCAAAAATTGACATTTTTCCAAAGGGGTTAACCCATGATTTTGGTCCAAAAATGGCCATTTTACCAACTTGACTTTTTTAGGCAATATAGGCCAGGAAAATGTCTTTTACGATATTGGAGAACGAAAAGACGCCTTTGAAAGCTAGAAAAACAAGAAGTTCAAAAAGACGAAAAATTGACATTTTTTCAAAGGGGTTAACCCATGGTTTTGATCCAAAACTGGCCATTTGACCAACATGTTTTTTTTAGGCAATATAGGCCATGAAAATGTCTTTTACGATATTCTGGAACGAAAAAACGCCTTTGAAAGCTATAAAAACAAGAAGTTCAAAAGGACAAAAAATTGACATTTTTTAAAAGGGGTTAACCCATGGTTTTGATCCAAAACTGGCCATTTTTCCAACATGTTTTTTTTAGACAATATAGGCCAGGAAAGTGTCTTTTACGATATTCTAAAACGAAAAAAGGCCTTTCTAGGCTATAAAAATAACAAGTTTAAAAAGTCGAAAAATTGACATTTTTTCAAAGGGGTTAACCCATGGTTTTGGTCCAAAAATGGCCATTTTTCCAACATGTCTTTTTTAGGGAAAAAAAGGCCAGGAAAATGTTTTTTACGATGTACTAGAACGAAAAAACCCCTTTCAAGGCTATAAAAGTAAGAAGTTTAAAAAGTCGAAAAATTGACATTTTTCTAAAGGGGTTAACCCATGGTTTTGGTCCAAAAATGGCCATATTTCCAACATGTTTTTTTTAGGCAATATAGGCCAGGAAAATGTCTTTTACCACTTTCTAAAACGAAAAAACCCCTTTCAGGGCTATAACAACAAGAAGTTCCAAAAGTCGAATAATTGATATTTTTCCAAAGGGGTTAACCCATGGTTTTGGTCCAAAAATGGCCAGTTTTCCAACTTGTTTTTGTTAGGCAATATAGGCAAGGAAAATGTCTTTTACGATATCCTAGAACAAAAAACCGCCTTTGTAGGCTATAAAAACAAGAAGTCCAAAAAGTCGAAAAATTCACATTTTTCCAAAGGGGTTAACCCGCGGTTTTGGTCCAAAAATGACCATTTTTCCAACTTGTTTTTTTTAGGCAATATAGGCCAGAAAAATGTCTTTTACGATATTCTAGAACGATAAAACCCCATTCTAGGCTATAAAAACAAGTAGTTCAAAAAGTCGAAAAATTGACATTTTTTAAAACGGGTTAACCCATGGCTGTGGTTGAAAAATGGCCATTTTTCCAACTTGTTTTTTTTAGGCAATATAGGCCAAGAAAATGTCTTTTACGATATTCAAGAACGAAAAAACGCCTTTGTAGGCTATAAAAACAACAAGTTCAAAAAGTCGAAAAATTGTTATTGCTCCAAAGAGGTTAACCAATGGTTTTGGTCCAAAAATGGCCATTTTTCCAACTTGTTTTTTTAAAGCAATAAAGGCCAAGAAAATGACTTTTACGATGTTCTAGAACGAAAAAACGCCTTTCTAAGCTATAAAAAAAGCAGTTCAAAAAGTCGAAAAATTGAAATTTTTTCAAAGGGGTTAACCCATGCTTTTGGTCCAAAAATGGCCATTTTTCCAACTTCTTTTTTTTTTAAGGCAATATAGGACAGGAAAATGTCCTTTACCGATATTCTAGAACGAAAAAACGCTTTTCTAGGCTATAAAAACAAGAAGTTCAAAAAGTCAAAAATTGACATTTTTCCAAAGAGGTTAACCCATGGTTTTGGTCCAAAAATGGCCATTTTTCCAACTTGTTTTTTTTAGGCAATATCGGCCAGGAAAATGTCTTTCACGATATTCTAGAACGAAAAAACGCCTTTCTAGGCTATAAAAACAAGAAGTTTAAAAAGTCGAAAAATTGACATCTTTTTAAAGGGGTTAACCCATGGTTTTGATGCAAAACTGGCCATTTTTCCAACTTCTTTTTTTTAGGCAATATTGGTCAGGAAAATGTTTTTTACGATATTCTAGAACGAAAAAACGCCTTTGAAATCTATAAAAACAAGAAGTTCAAAAAGACAAAACATTGACATCTTTTTAAAGGGGTTAACCCATGGTTTTGATGCAAAACTGGCCATTTTTCCAACTTCTTTTTTTTAGGCAATATTGGTCAGGAAAATGTTTTTTACGATATTCTAGAACGAAAAAACGCCTTCGAAGGCTACAAAAACAAGAAGTTCAAAAAGTCAAAAAATTAAGCTATTTCCAAAGGGGTTAACCCATGGTTTTGGTCCAAAAATGGCCAGTTTTCCAACTTGTTTTTGTTAGGCAATATAGGCCTGGAAAATGTGTTTTACGATATTCTAGAACGAAAAAACGCCTTTCTAACCTATAAAAAAAGCAGTTCAAAAATTCGAAAAATTCACATTTTTCCAAAGGGGTCAATCCATGGTTTTGGTCCAAAAATGGCCATTTTTCGAACTTGTTTTTTTAGGCAATATAGCCCAGGAAAATGCCTTTTACGATATTCAAGAACGAAAAAACCCCTTTGTAGGCTATAAAAACAACAAGTTGAAAAAGTGGAAAAATTGATATTTTTCCAAAGGGGTTAACCCATGGTTTTGGTCCAAAAATGGCCAGTTTTCGAACTTGTTTTTGTTAGGCAATATAGGCCTGCTTAATGTCTTTTACGATATCCTAGAACGAAAAAACGCCTTTCTAAGCTATAAAAAAAGCAGTTCAAAAAGTCGAAAAATTGACATTTTTCCAAAGGGGTTAACCCATGGTTTTTGTTCATAAATAGCTATTTTTCCAACTTGTTTTTTTTTATGCAATATAGTCCAGGAAAATGTCTTTTACCATATTCTAAAACGAAAAAACACCTGTCAGGGCTATAAAAACAAGAAGATCAAAAAGTCAAAAAATTGATATTTTTCCAAAGGGGTTAACCCATGGTTTTGGTCCAAAAATCGCCAGTTTTCCAACTTGTTTTTGTTAGCCAATATAGGCCTGGAAAATGTCTTTTACGATATTCTAGAACGAAAAAACGCTTTTCTAAGCTATAAAAAAAGCAGTTCAAAAAGTCGAAAAATTGACATTTTTCCAAAGGGGTTAACCCATGGTTTTGGTCCAAAAATGGCCATGTTTCCAACTTGTCTTTTTTAGGCAATATAGGCCAGGAAAATGTCTTTAACGATATTCTAGAACGAAAAAACGGCTTTGTAGGCTATAAAAACAAGAAGTTCAAAAAGTCCAAAAATTTTCATTTTACCAAAGGGGTTAACCCATGGTTTTGGTCCAAAAATGGCCATTTACCCAAGTTGTTTTTTGTAGGCAATATAGGCCTGGAAAATGTCTTTTACGATATTCTAGAACGAAAAAACGCCTTTCTAAGCTATACAAATAAGAACTTAAAAAATTTAAAAAATTGACATTTTTCCAAAGGGGTTAATCCATGGTTTTGGTTCAAAAGTGGCCATTTTTCCAACTTGTTTTTTTTAGGCAATATAGGCCATGAAAATGTCTTTTACGATATTCTAGAACGAAAAAACGCCTTTCTTCGCTATAAAAACAAGAACTTCAAAAAGTCGAAAAATTGACATTTTTCCAAAGGGGTTAACCCATGGTTTTGGTCCAAACATGGCCAGTTTTCCAACTTGTTTTTGTTAGGCAATATAGGCCTGGAAAATGTCTTTTACGATATTCTAAAACGAAAAACGCCTTTCTAAGCTATAAAAAAGTAGTTCAAAAAGTCGAAAAATTGACATTTTTTCAGAGGGGTTAACCCATGGTTTTGGTCCAAAAATGGCCATTTTTCCAACTTGTTTTTTTTAGGCAATATAGGCCAAGAAAATGTCTTTTACGATATTCTAGAACGAAAAAACGCCTTTGTAAGCTATACAAATAAGAACTTCAAAAATTTGAAAAATTGACATTTTTCCAAAGGGGTTAAGCCATGGTTTTGGTCCAAAAATGGCCATTTTTCCAACTTGTTTTTTGTAGGCAATATAGGCCAAGAAAAGGTCTTTTATGATATTCTAGAACGAAAAAACGCCTTTGTAGGCTATAAAAAGAAGAAGTTCAAAAAGTCCAAAAATTGACATTTTTCCAAAGGGGTTAACCCATGGTTTTTGTTAAAAAATAGCTATTTTTCCAACTTTTTTTTTTAGGCAATATAGGCCAGGAAAATGTCTTTTACCATATTCTAAAACGAGAAAAGCCCTTTCAGGGCTATAAAAACAAGAAGTTCAAAAAGTCGAAAAATTGATATTTTTCCAAAGGGGTTAACCCATGGTTTTGGTCCAAAAATCGCAAGTTTTCCAACTTGTTTTGGTTAGGCAATATAGTCCTGCTAAATGTCTTTTACGTTATTCTAGAACAAAAAAAACGCCTTTCTAAGCTATAAAAATAAGAAGTTCAAAAATTTTAAAAATTGACATTTTTTCAAAGGGGTTAACCCATGGTTTTGGTTCAAAAGTGGCCATTTTTCCAACTTGTTTTTTTTAGGCAATAGAGGCCATGAAAATGTCTTTCACGATATTCTAGAACGAAAAAACGCTCTTCTAGGCTATAAAAACAAAAAGTTCAAAAAGTCGAAAAAGTGACATTTTTCCAAAGGGGTTAACCCATGGTTTTGGTCCAAAAATGGCCAGTTTTCGAACTTGTTTTTGTTAGGCAATATAGGCCTGCTTAATGTCTTTTACGATATCCTAGAACGAAAAAACGCCTTTCTAAGCTATAAAAAAAGCAGTTCAAAAAGTCGAAAAATTGACATTTTTCCAAAGGGGTTAACCCATGGTTTTTGTTCATAAATAGCTATTTTTCCAACTTGTTTTTTTTTAGGCAATATAGTCCAGGAAAATGTCTTTTACCACTTTCTAAAACGAAAAAACCCCTGTCAGGGCTATAAAAACAAGAAGATCAAAAAGTCAAAAAATTGATATTTTTCCAAAGGGGTTAACCCATGGTTTTGGTCCAAAAATTGCCATTTTTCCAACTTGTTTTTTGTAGGCAATATAGGCCAAGAAAAGGTCTTTTACGATATTCTAGAACGAAAAAACGCCTTTGTAGGCTATAAAAAGAAGAAGTTCAAAAAGTCCAAAAATTGACATTTTTCCAAAGGGGTTAACCCATGGTTTTTGTTAAAAAATAGCTATTTTTCCAACTTTTTTTTTTAGGCAATATAGGCCAGGAAAATGTCTTTTACCATATTCTAAAACGAGAAAAGCCCTTTCAGGGCTATAAAAACAAGAAGTTCAAAAAGTCGAAAAAGTGACATTTTTCCAAAGGGGTTAACCCATGGTTTTGGTCCAAAAATGGCCAGTTTTCCAACTTGCTTTTGTTAGGTAATATAGGCCAGGAAAATGTCTTTTACGATATTCTAGAACAAAAAGACGCCTTTCTAGGCTATAAAAAAAAGAAGGTTAAAAAGTCGAAAAATTGACATTTTTCCAAAGGGGTTAACCCATGGTTTTGAACCAAACATAGCCATTTTTCCAACTTGTTTTTTTTAGGCAATATAGGCTATGAAAATGTCTTTTACGATATTCTAGAACGAAAAAACGCCTTTCTAGGCAATAAAACCAAGAAGTTTAAAAAGTCGAAAAACTCACTTTTTTCCAAAGGGGTTAACCCATGGTTTTGGTCCAAAAATGGCCATTTTTCCAACTTGTTTTTTTTAGGCAATATAGGCCATAAAAATGTCTTTTAAGATATTCTAGAACGAAAAAACGTCTTTCTAAGCTATAAAAATAAGAAGTTTAAAAAGTCTAAAATTGACATTTTTCCAAAGGGGTTAACCCATGGTTTTGGTCCAAAAATGGCTATTTTTCTAACTTGTTTTTTTTAGGCAATATAGGCCAGGAAAATGTCGTTTACGATATTCTAGAACGAAAAAACGCCTTTGTAGGCTATGAAAGCAAGAAGTTCAAAAAGTCCAAAAATTGACATTTTTCCAAAAGGGTTAACCCATGGTTTTGGTCCAAAAATGGCCATTTTTCCAACTTGTTTTTTTTTAGGCAATATAGGGCAGGAAAATGTCTTTTACAATATTCTAGAACGAAAAAACGCCTTTGTAGGCTATAAAAACAAGAAGTTCAAAAAGTCCAAAAATTGACATTTTTTTAAAGGGGCTAACCCATGGTTTTGGTCCAAAAATGGCCATTTTTCCAACTTGTTTTTTTTAGGCAATATAGGGAAGGAAAATGTCTTTTACGATATTCTAGAACGAAAAAACGCCTTTCTCGGCTATAAAACCAAGAAGTTCAAAAAATCGAAAAATTGACACTTTTCCAAAGGGGTTAACCCATGGTTTTGGTCCAAAAATGGGCATTTGTCCAACTTGTATTTTTTAGGCAATATAGGCCAGGAAAATGTCTTTTACCATATTCTGAAACGAAAAAACGCCTTTCTAGGCTATAAAAATAAGAAGTTCAAAAAGTCGAAAAATTGACATGTTTGCAAAGTGGTTAGTCCATGGTTTTGGTCCAAAAATGGCCATTTTTCTAAAATTTGCGGAAAAAAAACAAAAGTTAAAGATGGCTATTTTTTGACAAAAACCATGGACTATCCCCTTTGGAAAATTTCTTATTTTTTCTACTTTTTAAAAATTTAATTTTTCTTTTCAAGAAAACATTCTTTTCCATCTAGAACAATGCGAAACGGCCTTTTATCTGTTATTTTGGGGGAAAAAAAATGGAAAATGACCATTATTTTACAACAACCATGGATTAACCCCTTAAGAAAATTTCCAATTTTTGCACCTTTTTAAAACTTAATTTTTGTTCTCTGGAAAACATTCTTTTCTATCCAGAATAATGCGCAAAAGACTTTTTTGGCTTATTTGTCTAAAAAAAAACAAAAGTTGAAAACTTCCTTTTTTTGACAAAAACTATGGACTAACCCCTTTTAAAAATGTCGAATTTTTTGACTTTTTCAAAACTTTATTTTTCTTGTTTAGAAAACATTCTCTTCTATCCAAAATAATGCGAAGTAGACTTTTTTGACTTATTTTGCGGAAAAAAACAAAAGTGGAAAAGGCTATTTTTTGAAAAAAACCATGGACTAACTAACCCCTTTGAAAAATGTCGAATTTTTTCACTTTCTGAAAAGTTAACTTTTTTTGTCTAGAAAACATTCTCTTCTTTCCAAAATAATGCGAAGTAGTCTTTTTTGTCTTACTTTGAGGAAAAAAAAAGTGGAAAAGGCCAATTTTTGAGAAAAACCATGGAGTAACCCCTTTGGAAATTTCTTATTTTTTTTACTTTTTTAAAACTTAATTTTCCTTGTCTACAAAACATTCTTTTCTATCGAGAACAATGCGAAACGGTCTTTTATCTCTTATTATGCGGAAAAAAACAAAAGTGGAAAATGGCCGATATTTGACAACAACCATGGACTAAGCCCTTCGGACAATGTCCATTTTTTGCACTTTTTTAAAACTTAATTTTTCTTCTCTAGAAAACATTCTTTTCTATCCAGAATAATGCCAAACAGCCTTTTTTGTCTTATTTTGCGGAAAAAAAAAAGTAAATAATGGCCAATTTTTGAAAAACACCATGGACTAACTAACCCCTTTATTAAATGTCGAATTTTTTCACTTTTACAAAACCTTAACGTTTCTTGTCTAGAAAACATTCTTGTTTAACCAGAAAAATGCGAAACAGTCCTTTTTGTCTTAATTTGCGGAAAAAAAAACAAAATGGGAAAACGGCCATTTTCTGAAAAAAAACATGAACTAACCCCTTTGAGAAAGTTCGAATTTTTTCACTTCTTAAAAACTTAATTTCTCTTGTCTAGAAAACATTCTTTTCTATCCGAAATAATGCAAAACGGTCTTTGTTCTCCTATTTTGCGGAAAAAAACAAAAGTGGAAAATGGCCATTACTTGACAACAACCATGGACTAACCCTTTTGGAAAGTTTCCAATTTTTTCACTTTTTTAAAACTTAATTTTTCTTGTCTAGAAAACATTCTTTTCTATCCCGAATAATGCGAAATAGTCTTTTTTGTCTTTTTTTACAGAAGAAAAAAACAAAAGTAAAAAATGGCCATATTTGGAAAAAACCATGGACTAACCCCTTTTGAAAACGTAAATTATTTAGTTTTTTTTAAAAAAAATTCATGTTTCTTGTGTAGAAAACATTTTGTTCTATCCAGAACCAAAAGAAAAAGTTTTTTTTGGTCTTATTTTGCGGATAAAAACAGAAGTGGCAAATGCCCATTTTCAGGATACAACCGTGGACTAACCCCTTTATCCCTATATCCCTAGTGATATGTGTTCCCTCACCTGCGAAACACATATCCCTAGTGATATGTGTTCCCCCACCTGGGAAACACATATCCCTAGTGATATGGGTTCCCCCACCGAGGAAACACATATCCCTACTGATATGGGTTCCCCCACCTGGGAAACACATATCCCTAGTGATATGGTTCCCCCCACCTGGGAAACACATATCCCTAGTGATATCTGTTCCCCCACCTGGGAAACACATATCCCTAGTGATATCTGTTCCCCCACCTGGGAAACACATATCCCTAGTGATATGGGTTCCCCCACCTGGGAAACACATATCCCTAGTGATATGTGTTCCCCCACCTGGAAAACACATATCCCTAGTGATATGGGTTCCCCCACCTGGGAAACACATATCCCTAGTGATATCTGTTCCCCCACCTGGGAAACACATATCCCTAGTGATATGGGTTCCCCCACCTGGGAAACACATATCCCTAGTGATATGGATTCCCCCACCTGGAAAACACATATCCCTAGTGATATGGGTTCCCCCACCTGGGAAACACATATCCCTAGTGATATCTGTTCCCCCACCTGGGAAACACATATCCCTAGTGATATGGGTTCCCCCACCTGGGAAACACATATCCCTAGTGATATGGATTCCCCCACCTGGGAAACACATATCCCTAGTGATACGGATTCCCCCACCTGGGAAACACATATCCCTAGTGATATGTGTTCCCCCACCTGGGAAAAACATATTCCTAGTGATATGGGTTCCCCTACCTGGGAAACACATAGCCCTAGTGATATCTGTTCCCTCACCTGGGAAACACATATCCCTAGTGATATTGCTTCCCCCACCTGGGAAACACATATCTCTAGTGATATGCGTTCCGCCACCTGGGAAACACATATCCCTAGTGATATGGGTTCCCCCACCTGGGAAACACATGTCCCTAGTGATATGGATTCCCCCACCTGGAAAACACATCTCCCTAGTGATATGGGTTCCCCCACCTGGGAAACACATATCCCTAGTGATATGTGTTCCCCCACCTGGGAAACACATATCCCTAGTGATATGTGTTCCCCCACCTGGGAAACACATATCCCTAGTGATATGGGTTCCCCCACCTGAGAAACACACATCCCTAGTGATATGTGTTCCCCCACCTGGAAAACACATATCCCTAGTGATATGGGCTCCCCCACCTGGGAAACACATAACCCAAGTGATATGGGTTCCCCCACCTGGGAAACACATATCCCTAGTGATATGGGTTCCCCCACCTGGGAAACACATATTTCTAGTGATATGTGTTCACCCATTTTAATTGTGATCTCTTTAATTGTGATCTCTATTTGTGACATCTCAGCTTTGAATTTGATAGGAGAGTGAAAGGTATTGGCCTTTCCTATAATTAGTTTTAGCTCTCTACTTTGTCTAGATTTGTGTTCCATAGGGAACACACATCGTCAATATACTATCTTTTCCAAAACAGCAGTTCAATATCCCTGCATGGTTTCTGGTTCAGTAAAGTCTTCATGATGGTGACCCACGCGAAAAGCTTTTTTTCTCTCAGCTTTACCTCTAGTGACTTCTGCGTTTGGCCAATGATCTGTCGGACTGCAGCCGAGACCGAAGCATCCCGCTGCACGCGATAAAAATCCTCTGGTGACCAGAGTACGGTTCAATACAACTCTGTCAACTCTGTATTTGGTTTTCTATTCTGGCCACGGAGATGTTAGTGAAAGCAACGGCCATCTATGTTCCCATGGCTGTTTCATGGGTCTGTGGCCTAGTTGCTACCGCAAAATTGAAACCCGGAGTTTAATATAAGATAGCGTATTTCTCCTGAGAATACACCCCCCCCGGGGGGGGGGGGGAGGGGGGTGTATTCTCAGGAATGTTTGGTGGGCATGTGTCGCTTGGTTCTCCAAATCCTGACCCTATTTCAGACTAAAAAATGTTACTTTAAAATTCTGAAAATAAGCCCCGGGCTTATATTTTTCAAAGGCCCTTTTTGAGGGGCTTATTTTTGGAGGGGCTTTTATTCGGAGGGGCTTATCTATGGAGGGAAATTTGCGTTTCAAAATTGATTGCGCTGCACTAGCCTTACAAATGGAAGGAAATTTACCGTTTTTTCTTTGTTTTACTTTGTATTTGAGGGCAATTTCCAAGTACAAGCCCCCCAGGGGCTTATATTTGGAGGGGCTTATTTTTGGAATTTTACGGTATTTTCCACACCTGGCTTTTTCAGACGCAGCCTGCGGCCTCTTCAATCCATACCAGTTTTCAAACCTGGTATAGGTAGAATTTAGACCAGAGTTCAAACACGATTTGTTAAAATCTATTTCGAATTCGCTTATTACTCTTTCTTTCTAGTTCATTTGGAATTGAAACAACAAATACGTTCATACACTCCAGTAGTTTCTTCGAAAACCATACCCAATTCCACACCAAAATAGGTAAAATCTATACCCGTTGAGTTCCTCCCGGGGGTAGGTATATGGGCTTTCCCTTCAAAAAAGTCTTTGTATGCATACATACAGGGTTTAGGCCTTCTTCATGCGGTATGTTGGTGTCGAGGCAAAACCAAGTTTAGGGAGGAGGGAGAAATTGCCCAAAAAAGTAGGGAGGAGGGAGATTTACTCTCCTGTACCTCCCCCCTTATCAAATTATTACAGAATTCCCATTGGTGTTGTCCCGGGGTGGGGCATTTGTACCCTAGTTTTAAGCCCGACCGTGCCGCATTTGCAGCTTTTCCAAAACAAAATGACAAATACCCGACAAATGCCCTGGGGGAAAGGGCATGCTTGGAATTGACTGAGCCATTAATAAAGAATGTAATTTTGCCAGGAAAGTTGTCTATTTTGTGATGATATATAATATCTGAACAAAACAGCCCAAAAATCGTTCGAAAATATACAGGAACTAGGAATTTTCTACAAATTTATTTTCTGACGCTGTTACATAATGCTAATGAGATTAAAGATAACTAGCATGATAAAATGCAACACTCATGATTTCCTGTTTACCTTCAGAAGACACATTATTTTTTTAGTTTTTCATCCAAATATCGGGTTAAAAACAAGCACATATGAATTCATAGATAGAATTCATCAGAATAAGGAAGGCTTTGAAGGCAAAAAGCTAAGCGGGAAGGAATTCGTCACGTTTGAAGAGTATCAGAGAGTATGTGCGGTAGACATTATAGCCGGCTAAGCAATTCTCACTGTTTTCTTACCTGGATTTTCGCGTCTATCTTGCTTGTTATCCTCCAGAATCCTTCAAAATAATTTGCTTGACTTGTATTTGGTCAAAATGCATCAATACAAGCTTTCATGGTCATTCTTTGCAAAGCCCGCAACAAAATCCCTGTCGCATTTCTCATTTTTCAAAAAAATCGTTGCGTTATGTATCGGTCAAATCGAAGCTTCAATATACCCCCCCGGCAACCCCTGGGCATTTGACTTTTTTGGAAATTATTGTTCAAATTCCCCCCTACCCGGGCCAAAATACTGTTCAAATGCCCCCCACTAGGCTCCACTCAGGTGATCAAAATTTAATGCCCCCACCCCGGGGACATTTCACAGGCACATAAACAGATAAATGACAGAAGGATGGCAGAAATGCCTTCAGTTGTCGAACAAAATCTTTATAAATGCAGCAAATAATCCGCATTCAGTATATAACAAAAATTAAGAAACACTGTTAGCGTATTTACTACGAACAAAAGTCTCGTGCAAAGCGGCGAAAATTGCTGCTACAAAGTCACTGAAGGCTCAGTTTCTTCTTGTGTCATGCACCATACAAAGCGGTCTTTAAAAAAAATCCCACCTATTGAGATTACTTTTAACCATAGTAAATCTCAATCCATCGTCTTCAATAGAGCAACTCTACCAACGCCCTTTGTTATTGACAGCAATGAACTGGATTACGTTCCACAGATCAAGCTCCTTGGTGTAATTATCGACAATTCACTCTCTTTTAAAGCACATATTAAAGAAATTTGCCGGAAGGTGAACACAAAAGTTTCAATTCTTCGTCGCATTCGTAAAATTATACCCTCAGATATTATGATTAAACTGTACAAAGCATTTATTCTGCCTCACTTTGAATACGCATCACCATTGTTCATAGGTCTAAGTAAAGGTTTGTCTGCAAAACTACAGTCAACCAACGCATTTGCCCTTAGGACTCTTCTTAACTACTCTAAATCGACTGCTTATGAAGAGCTACTTAAAACTGTACATATCAAAAGCTTGGAACATTGACGCATAGAACAAGCACTGATACTCGTATACAATAGCATTTATAACCAGGCACCGAACTACATTCGGGAAATGTGTTAACTGCGAAGCAATGGTTACAGCCTACGGGGCCATCTTAAGGTTGTTCTCCCAAGACCGACCTCATCTTATATGCAACATTCTTTCACGTACCAGGCTGGCAAACAATGGAACAATCTACCAGACAAAATAAGGTTGCCGGAGTCCCTCTCTATCTTTTGGGAAAACTTACAAAACATACAGTTGTCTTCATCGTATGACTGCAACTGTGTATTTTGTAAATAGACAATCTAATTACCAATGTTTTCTCTTTTTAAATTATTATTATTTTTTAGTTGATTTGATGTCTCTATTTCTTATTTTTATTTATCACTTGTACATGTTGATTATGTAAATTATCACGTTGTAATTTTTATGTCACATTTGCATTTAAACGAGCTATCGCTCATATGCGATATGTGGTTAAATAAAATTACTTACTTACTTACTTATTACTGCTGCATCATGACAAAGTATGTAATTGACCTCTGTTGAGCTTTTTATTGTTGCATTGAATCGCCGGTAAATATATTCATAGCCTGAATCCAATATTAAAAATATTAAAATTTAAATACCTTCAAATACGGCACAAACCTTGTAACCAATTGGCCATAAAGGCACAATCTTTTCCACGAAAATCTCCAACATGCTCTAACACCATAGCCTGTTCCAAGCGTTCAGATAGTGGAGAGCGGTGCGAAGTAAAGAAAGCCTCGCCAGAGATTTCGAGATTTCGAGATTTCACATGAGATCGAGAGTGCAGTTCAAATATTCCCCACCCCTAACGCATGGGGATCAAATTCCCCACCCCCTGCTGGAAGACTCTGATAATCAAATTCCCTCCTCCCCGGGAAAAAGGTGTCAAATGCCCGGGGGATGCCTGGGAGCGGGGGGGATGTTGAAGCTTCGATTTGACCGATACATTACTCTAGTAACCGACCGGGGACATGTCCAGATGTGAAGTACAGTACTATATATTAGAGTTCTTCTTGATCAATTTTTTACGGGCTCCTGTTCGTGTACACTAGCCAAAATTCTTGATGTCATGATAGACAGTGAGATGTCTTCCCCAGAGGACGAAATCTCTAGTAACTCGCACGTATATAAAGGAAAGTACTTACAGTTGAAATGTTAAGTCAGTATGCCAGAAAATATCGCGATTTGATTGAACAGGGGCCGCGAGGGATGACGTTTCTATTGTTCGCGCTCGCAAGTGAAGGGATTCTGTTGACAACTAGGTTTTTGTAAACAAATGGGCATTTTGTATGTTTTTTTTTTTCAAAAATAAGGCAAAAACACTCTTACGGAATATTCTGAATAGAAAAGAATGATTTCTAGACAAGAAAAATGAAGTTTTGAAAAAGTAAAAAAAATCGAAATTTTTTCAAAGGGGTTAGTCCATGGTTTTTGTTAAAAAATGGCCATTTTCGATCTTATGTTTTTTGTGGAAAATGAGCTAGAAAACATTGTTTCTTGATATTCTGGAGAGAAAAGAATGTTTTCTAGACAAGAAAAATTAAGTTTTTATAAGTGAAAAAAAATCGAAGTTTTCTAAAGGGGTATGAACTAACCCCTTTGGAAAAATTTTGGTTTCTGTCACTGTTTGAAGACTTCATTTTTCTTGTCTAAAAAGAATTCTTTTCTATTCATAATGTCAAGAAAAAAATTTTTCTGGCCCATAAATGGAAAATGGCTATTTTTTGACAAAATCCATGGACTAATTCCATTTGGAAAATTTCCCTTATGTATACTTTTTACAAAACTTCATTTTTTTTGTCTAGAAAATAACCTTTTCTATCCAGAATATCAATAACCATTTTTTCTGGCTTATTTTGCGGAAAAAAAACAAACCATGCATGGAAAATGGCCATTTTTTGACGAAAACCATAGACTACGCCCTTTGCAAAAATTGCGATTTTTTGGAATTTTTTCAAAACTTTACTTTTCATGTCTAGAAAACATCCTTTTCAGTCCGCAATGTCACGAAACATTTTTTTTTTTTGCTTTATTTTGCAGAAAAAACAAACGATGGAAAATGGCCATTTTTTGACAAAAACCATGGACTAACCCGTTTGGAGAATTTCGATTTCTTTTACTTTTTCAAAACTTTCATTTTTCATGTCTACAAAACATTCTTTTGTATCCAGAATATCACGAAACAGTCTTTTTTATCTTATTTTGCGGAAAAGAAACTGTCTTGCCTTCTCCCCTTCCCCGTCGTTTTGTGGTGGGAACTCGGTTTGGCTTTTTGCACCACTGAAAAGCACTTCGAAGGTTCACTTTCCTTGAGGAAGAGCGAATCTAAAGGAAAGCAGCATGGATGGCAAGCACAGTATGGGCTGGGATGGGTCTATCCTCTTTTTGTTCCCATGGGGAAGGGATGGGGCTACTTTTCTAAGATATGTATGGGGTGGTTTAGTCTTCCATACGCTTTTATATACCAATTTTAAACATTTTCCCACCCATTTATATACTTCAACTTTATCCCAGCCATTTCAGATACACAGGTTAAAAAGGGTACTCCTTTAACTTTTTAAGCCCCTGTATCCAGATTCTCCACACTGATCCCTATATATTTCCTTCAAAGATTAGTTGAGAGCAGGAGCCCAGGGTGATGGTCTCCTGTTGAGAGAATTTGATTAAAGACTAAAGTATTTCATACTTGGTGATTATTTCATTAATTCTAATAACCATTTCTCTAGAGGGCCAAGGAAGAGCCTCCCAGTATAGACCATTACACCAAATACACCCCCCCCCCCCCCCAACCCGGGTTTTTATTTCCGATGTTGGTTTTTATAAAATTAAGTCTTAATCAGGTGCCCACAACCCTGTTATAACCATACTGAAGCCGACATCACCTATTGATATTAATGTGCCAACCAGAAGCACATTGGTTCTTGAAACAAGATTCTTTTATTTCCCTTGCAACAAATTTCAATAACAAAAGCAACGTTTCTGGGGCTCCTGATCTTAACACTCTTTTTATACTCTTAAGTAAAAAGGTCAAAACTTAACTCAATTCTTCGATTTTCTATCTGGCAAAGAGTCTCATTTCAATGTATGCATTTTTACAACCAATCATAAGGACTATATTTAGATTTGGATGTGTTTGTGATGTATTTGCTGACCTTTAAACCATTAACTTCATGTGACAACCATCCTGCAAACTGCCAAGTTTGGAATACCATGAAGAAAGGAGAGAGAATACACTTCAGGGGACACACATAATTCCACCTTTTTTGTGCTTCTTTAATTATAATGAATAGAAAATACAGGACACATAGTAATCATACAAAAGTAAACACCAAAGCAAAATGCACTATTCTTACAAAAGTGAAAAAAAATGTCACATGAGCTTCCCAGTATGCATTGCATTAAGTTTAAAAACTATTTTAGCTACACTAAAGCCTCAAGCAGTTTAAGTTTTAAAATTATGTGATTGTCACATATGCAGCATGAGTTTGAATGCCATAACAAAGGAACCACATGTACACAGTGTGACTAAAAACTAAACCCTTCACAAAATATTGGAGAAAGTGCCGTGGCAAAACAATGGCACGAGCCTTTGCCCCACCCACACACCCTTTTCAACACAAGGATGATCAATTTGCACTTAACCCAGGTTTCTTTCTCTTTTGCTCAAAAACATTTTCTCTGTTATTTTTAAGAACATCCAATCATCACCTTGCTAACAAAAGTAATTAAACTGAATTTACTTTTTAAGCTTTCGTATCTGAATTCAAATTTTGCACTAACCCTGGGTTATCTTAACCCAGCTTTGAACAACCCGACCCAGGGGGTTACAAATAAGCTTACTGCAACTTAAAACTGCTTTGACAAATTCTCTAATTTACAGGTATGGCAGTATGTGTTCTTAACTATGTAGACTGGGATATGTGACAAGGAGGTGCGCCTGCAAGCTACTCCTCATTGACCAGTGGTTCCATTGGAACCTTGCTTTTAATGGGATATGTAGCCTCTTCATAAGTTGGAGGCTTGACGCCCAACTTGCTTGCACTGGTGCGACGTTTCTTGCAGCAGTAGGCAATGGCAAAGACCACCATCAGGGAAACCAAGATAGCACTCACAATGATGCTGGCCTTGACAGCGGTGGACTGGCGCTTGAACCAGGATGCAAACCCTGGACAAAAAAACACAAATTTTTCACAAGGACAAGTTAATGACTTGACACGTAAGTACATAATTTTTTCCTGTGTATTTTTGGAGTGGCCAAACTGGTTACTGTCTAAATTCAGTTATAAGGAGTTTTATTCATTATGTGGCTGAGTCCATTATTGGGAAGGCTGAAGAAAACCTCACGTTCTGATTGACTTCCCAAGCTGGCTTACAATTTTTGCACATTGGTCTCGCCAGAAAAAAGTTTTCTTTTGGCCATACAATAAATCCATTATTGACCAAGCTTGATCGGTTTCTGGATAGCTGGATATTGGCCTTCGTGAATTAATTACCAAACTTCTTAACTTCTAGTTAAGGATGTTATAGCTAAAGACTTCTCAATTTTGACCACTGGGTTCCTAGGAATTAAGGAATCCACCATGCTCCATAGAAACTAAATTATAGCCCTCGTTCAGAGAAGGGGATACATATATTTCCACAATCGGGAGATTACTTTAATGCATCCCTTAGGAACTTGAGAGATGAGAAGACTAATACTCAATACTAGTAGAATTTGGAATTGTGTAGTGGATGAACTGGATTTGAGCTCATCAACCTTAGCTTCCTTTAAATAGGTTATTTTTAATTATTGTAGGTCCGCGTTAGCTGTTTCCTATGATTGTAAAGACCCACGTTCGTTCAATTCTATCTGTTTAAAATGTAATAGTGCTCGTCCCTTGCCTCGTCCAATAACTCGTTGTACATAGCTGGAGTTTTTCTTGTATCACTGTGCTTTTTAACATTTCTTTTTTTCACTTTTTTTGAGCATCCAGGTCTGCTGTAATTGGCCACATCTGTTGCGGTGTCCCTGCCAACGTTCTTTCTGTTTGTTTGTTTGTTTGTTTTTTTGGCGAAGCTTATAAAATAAGAATAAAATAAAATAAAAATACTCACTGCCGCATTTGCTCCAGCGGTGATGCTCCATGTGAGGCACCTTGCCCTTCACTAAGGTAACATCCAAAGGTTCTGAACTGTCAATCTTGACATAGAGATCCACCTTTCAAACACAAAAATAATTAACCATGAGTGACAAAATGTAACAAATATAAACTGCTACTTAGGCATTTATTTAAAACTCCACTAATTATATTTACCATATTTTTTAAGCTTAAGCTAAGAAAAATGAATCTATAGGTATTCAAAACATTGTAATACAGTTAATTTGCTATTCTGAAAACACCTCTTCCCTTTTTCCAGATGCAAAAATATGGCCTTTAATTTTTTGGTCCAAGCAAACATGCATGGAAGCAAATCTACCAAGTGGTTTTCACATGAGGAAAAGAAAAAGAACACCTGACTTGGGTTTCTCTTTTTGTTTTCGTTCTTTTTTTCAGTAAAGGGGTGTGTGCATGTCCTTCATTAGAATTTTAAAACCTGTCATTTCAGATATTCAGGAGCAAGCCACATCCACATTGGTATTTATACATAAATTATTGTCAAGTATGCATCTTTGTCCATCTCACAGTTTTAATCCATGTTTGTGTTGTTATGTCACCACTAAAAATCATCAATAGGGAGCTTTAGCATCGACAACGGCAATGGCAGCGAAAACGTCAGTTTTAAAATGAATTCCCATTTTTTCAATCTTTGTCGCGTTTATTCCAATTTGCTGAAAATGGCAAGTGTAGGCGAATTTCCCTGGAGTTGATTACTTGAGGACCGCACTCAAGTTTAGAGAGAGAAAAAGAGATTCGTTGTCACTTGTTTACGTCCTCCATAAAACGTGCAATTAGGCATTTCCACATCGTAGTCGTGCAAGGACGGTAAAGAAATGTACAAAAAAACGTGATGCATGTGCAAGGTTGTTGTTTTGCGTAATAAACCTATTGCTTTTTTGACGTCCTAGTTGCCGTCGCCGTTGCTAAGGATCCCTAATTATATGTTGCCGTTTCAAGGCCCTGTCCCTTTTTTGGAATCAGTGGATCATTATTTATTTCTGGGAAGCTGCCCACCTACCCCTTCCCTAAGCCAACAATTTGCCCTAAGTGAGAAGTAAGTGTTAATGTTGGCTTAGGGGAGGGGTAGGTGGGCAGTTTCCCAGAAAAGTATGACGATCCAAATTGGTTTAGCCTCACAGGACCTCATTTCGGAGGACTTTTTATCTGCTTACATTGATTTCAGGTATGCAAAGCCATTGACACCCAGAAAACTATCTAAGAGGATATATAAAAATTGACTTCTTGCAAGGACTGCATTTCACTTTCACATAATAAATTACCTTGAATGCAACTCCCATTTTTCCTTTGACGAGTTTCAACATCAGGTACATATCTGCATTAGCCACTCCTTTGATCTTTAGAGGGAAACCTGGTACCTGGATCTTGTCTCCACTCTTGAAAGTATGCGACCATTCATAGTCAAGGTTTGGAACCTTAAGAGTGATTGTTGCACTCATTACATCCTCAGCAGAGTTAAACTGAAGACTCAGCGTGACGGTCTGACCATCCAGCTGTGTAGAGCAAGTGATTTTGCTACAGCCTTCCCCGCTGGTGGAACACTTCATAGGAAGGTCAGGAGAAGTGTAAAGTGGAGGACATTTCTTGTCGTCATCATGTTTCTTGTGATACCTGTCATGATCATGGTCACGGCCACGGTGTCCACCTTTTGCTGATATTCAATGATGTAAAAACACTACGTCATGCAGCAAACTAATAGGCTACTTCCGAGTTCTGAAAACTCTCACTTTCAAAACAAAGCTAAGCTAACAAAGCTAACATGTTCATGATCGTGTAGTCTGTCGGTTTGTGCATTTCAGCGCTTCATGCCACTGAGACTGCAAATTTTTTTCCTTGTTAATTCGTCATAAGTAATAGACATAAAAGCTTTTCTTCGACAACACTCAAAATTTTTGTGAATTCCACAAATTCCTAAAAAGATATCCGAAAGAAGATGTACTTACAGTTACCACTTGCACCCCAAAATTTCACTTATTTTTATTAAATGCTTCTAATATTTTCATACGACTAAAATTGCCCAAATCGGCCTCCGCTAGCACCTTAACGGGCAAGCTCCGCATGCAACCACATCTCGCATATCCCACTTCCCACATTTCCGCGAGAAACAAAGTAAAGAAGACGTCACATGCATGTAGCTGTTTAATTCTTTTGACAACTTACAGTCCGTACATGCATCACGTACCACTAAGCTGAAGTTATGTTATCGATAAATTTGGAAGATAGCCTTGAAAAGTGTAAAGAGAATAAATCACTTCTAACAAAGTAACAACTAAACTCGGACACGAACAATATTTCAAAGTATTAAACAATGAATTGTACAAACAAAGTCTTCGTTCCGGATGACACTATATGACGCAGCTTTTTTCGTTTAGACGGAATCAATTAACAGAGCTGGGGAAAAATACGTTAGTGAAGATATCTTGTGCTTTTAATGTCTGTGAGTTAATGCAGTGGAAATGGCTCGCGTTTTAATCGGTTTTCTTTCCCGAAACTAAAATTACAGGACAAGGTTTGTATGAAACGTCATGAAATAAACAAACTTGAAGCAGCTGAACGGAACGGCAGAAGATGAAACGTTCCTCAAAATTTTCCTCAGAAACACAGCGCAAATTCAAAACTTTTGCGTTCGCTTTATACGATTTTTTAAAAGAGTGAACCGATTCCTTGAAGAAATTGAAATGAGTAAAGTTTTTCGATCATGATGACATGGATGGATCATCGTACTGCAAGAGACGACATGGCTGGTGCGAAAAGTTCTTATCCAGCAATTTCGTTGAGCGTAATGTTTTTACCTGTTAAAAGACTAGCAAAACCAGTCACCGGGAAAGGATAGGAAAGTTGGGTTTATCTTTAAATTTCCTCCTACGTGAAGAATTGACAGTGTAGTGTCAAAACAAATATGTTGCGTAACAAAATTTGCACCTAACCGAAAAACATCGTCACTTTGGTACGTACTTGCTGCATAAACTCAGATCTTAGAAAAATGTTTTACAGAGGAAACATACCTAGAGAAGAAGAAGCCAGGCCCAAAATGAGCAACGAAACGAGAAACTTTCCCTCCATCTTGATGTTCGAATGCCCACTCTGTTAAACTAGCGAACTGCCGAGAACTCTAATTAGATATTCAAATCAATATTTCCTTTTATGGCCGTTCCTAGGAGACCAGCTAAGACATGTCAAGAAAACAATAATTTTCACAAATAAAAAACTACGTCACTTGCCAAAAAAAGAGCCACTCAGCCAATCAAACGAGCTACATTTCGGCAACAACTTCCTTAAAAGCTAAGCTGTGTTCAAAAAGATTAGGTAACACAACTCTAGTAAAAATGCGAATAGATTTTTAGCGAAAAAGTACAGTCAAACCCTCTTTACGGACACCCTCTGAATATTACGGACAGTTTTCTTTGTCCCTAGGGAAAGCCCCTACATTTTCTCTAAATTCAACCCGCTTAATACAGACTTGACCCGTTAATGCAGACAAAGGACACTTCTCTCATGCCCAATGGACAGATAGAAAGTCAACCTAGCTAATGCGGACTCTTCATAATCAGCTGTGTGTTGTATCAAACCTTTCCTTTTTGAAGGTAACACCTATGGCGTCAAACTAGTTTAGACTTGGTACACGTAGCTACAAGTCGAGCTCATGAGTTTCTTTGCGAGCGGAGCGAGCTTTTTAGGCCGGGAGGGAAGTGGCCATGCGAACGCGCGACGAAATCTTGCCTCCATTTGCGTTTCGCGCCAAAGTATGATGGAAAGTGGCGTGACTAACATTGCATTTGCGAGTCCTAAACTAGCCACATAAAATTTTTCATTAAATTGGACGAAGGGCTTTTTTGAAAGTCTACAAACTTGTTTTACAGAGAACATTTTTGATTACGTGATGTAAAGATGAGCGATTTTAGAGTGTTTCCGTGGATTTGCCCCGCGGAATGACGGATTTGTGTAAGTTGAAGATGTTTGAATTGACGATGCTAATGTCCTCTTTTATTTCTTTCCTATTTTGTTCTATCGATTTTAATAACATGACACGCTTAATACGAACACTTTCTATGACTCCCTTAAGTGTCCGTATTACAACTGTAACGGGTGTGTCATTAATATCATCATCATCATCATCATCATCATCATCATTTAATTGTGCCAATAAGAAAATTTTCCAATCTGATTGGTTTTCAGCAGCCCTATAAAATTGCTTACCCTAAATGGTTTCACAAACGCCCTGCGCGTTTGTGATTAATTTTAGGGCCATTGAAGAGTAGGCTTTCAGTTAGACAGGGGACGTTTTAATAAAAGAGGCAATCGTTTATTCCAATCAGAAAGCTAGAAACCCGTTGCATATAATTACAAACAGAACCTCTTTAAAAGGAAAGTGTCTTTCTTCAGCGAGCCAGTGCCCGAAACTTTTAACTAAAAATGAAAAGGTGGGTATGACTTAACCCCCGTCCCACCCCATACAGTGCCTGGTCACCCAGCAGAGTCTGGGCACTACTGCGTCATGCATGATTTCCGAGAAAACAAGGCTTGACTTCCTTATAGATCGTTTTTTGAAGAAAGGCTTAACAACTTCAATTTCTGTTTGAATCTATTGCCAGATTGTAGTAAAAATGGCTTCAGAGCGGATAGTTATTGCTGGTCTTTTCGTGTTCATTTTTTGCCACGCATTTTCTTCAACTGCAGGTAGGTTTGTTCAGTTTTTAACATGGTTTCGAATGGTTTTTAACCTGAAATGAGCAAAAATCGGCTTAAGTTTGCCCGCTTGGTGTGAGAAATCACATTGTAAGTTTACTCAAAACACGTGTTTGTTTTATTAGAATCACAAGTGAGGAAATTCGCATTGAAGAAAGCATTGTCGTGGGTTACAGTTTTCTGGGAAATCTTGATACGATAGCCCGGGGAGAATTCTTGATTCGAGGAACATTTGAACGTTTTCGGTATAAAAAAGGCTGTCGGTACGGCAAAGACCAATCCATCGCCGAAAAGTTAAAAAATGTGTTTTTGTCACCTATAGCTCTATCTAGATAAAGGTATTTTTTTTGTACTACTCTTTTTTTTTGGCAAGAGAGAATAATCTCTCTCTCGTGCTTTCCCGGAATCTTGACGGCCTTGGTGTGTTGTTGGAATCAATGCTCTGCCTCGGGACTCTTCGCCCTTTTACTTTAAACAATACCGCACATTTTGCTCCGCGAATAACCACCAAATGAAGTCATAATTTCCAAAATAACCATTAAAAACTTGACGGATATATATGACCTGTTTCTTTAGAATGAGAGAACGGTAAAAATTGGGAAAGGAATTCGCCTCGAATGGCGAGTGAAGCGGTGAAACTCCTCCCCTTGTTTATATCTTAGCTCAACTGTCGACATCAGTGAAGCTTTCTGATCAGTCTGTCTGATGGCTTTAAAAGCTTTTAGAACCTCTCTGGTAACGTTGTAAACTATGATATTAAAGTTTTAAGTATTTTTAGCAAACTAAATAACTTAAATATACTTGATCATACTTCAGTATTTCTTGGCTTGTCCAGTCGAGTTCCACAGTAATGTTCAGCTAGCCGGGAAGGTTGCTTCAAAAACTTAAACTGCATGCTCCGGCTTTTAAATTCGATTTCACGATATTAGAACCGCGTTATAGAATTTAAGGCTCTACAAACGAATCAAAATCTTCGAAAACCTCCTGAAAGAGCAGCTTGTATATAATTGTCTAGCGTGTTATTTAAAAATTAAAATTTCGCTAACGTGATGTCAAATTATCCCTTGATATGTGCAGTTAATGGCCGCTTGCCTGTCGTCATTTCCATTTTTTAGTAATGATCTTTGAAATACTAGAATAAAAACGTCTACAATAAAACAGAATCATAGCTCAATGAACCAAGTATTAAATTTATTGATACTCTGATAGTACGTGGTGGCATTCCAATTATTTCAAACACTGCGCCGACCACCGACGGAAGTTCCTCGGAACCTCTAAGGTATCGCAAAGGGTTGAAGTACTGGGGTTTCACAGGCCGCTGCATAAATTGTTGATCATTGTTGGAAAACAAAGTTAAACCTTTGCGATTTCCTTGTAAAAACCACTTCAAGCGTCGATGACATTTAAGATGTTTTAAAATGCAATAGTTTTCGGGGGAGTGAAACGTCAGTAAATTACGCGAAGACATTCGAAATATCGCTGAGTCGTATCACGTCGTCATGACCACCAAGGAACGGGCGTGAAAATCTGCTTGTAATTTATACCATAGTATTTTGCAAACTTTGAATACACGAAAAGTGCACAAGTATATTCTTAGAGTTATTTCCGAAATATCGACATTTGGAATTTACAGTGATTTATTCTAGTTTCAGATAATTGCGTAAACTTTTACCAGCCTTTGTATTGACCGTCGGTGAACATTTGTGGACGATAAAATTTTGGACGTCTTTTGATACAAATCTCCCCCTTAAGACTATAAAGTAATACTTTCGTCAGTCTTATTCTTGAAATTCTTATTAAAAGCTCTTTAGAGTAAAGTACATGCACAAAAACGCATTTATCGTGTTGAGAACTTTGGTATCCGGACTGACTAGCACAGAAGGCCAGCTATCGAATAACCTGCGATCAGGTATCATGAGATATCCTTCTTCCCTTTTTGTCTGGGGAAAAAAACGCCTGATCGCAGGTTAGCTATCGTATCCGATATTGTATGAACACCTATCCGATATGTGACTCTCCACTTTAGTGATCGTTACAGAAATCGCGCCGAGATCACCGTGATCGTTCCTGTGTGTCAACAGATGCCCTATCCGATATCATGATGGTCTTCGCGCAGGCGCAAAAGCTATCTGGTATAATGTAAACGTAACCTTAATCTAATCAGTAGGTAATGGTTTTATGATCAGCAGTTAAATTATTTGGTTTTTAGCTGAGTTTGAAGAACCTGAAGACCACCAAGATATACAGCCAGACTCAATCTCTGAGGTTGGGGGATGTTCCGGTTCTTCTCCAACCTTGGGCGATGGCTGTTCACTAAGCGATGACTGCAGCACGATCACCTGCAAAATGGATTTCGTCAAGAAGCCAATCACATTCAAACTCAAGGTATGCTAAGAATTTAACGCCATAACGGACTAGGTAGTTTTAGATTGCGAACTGAAACGCTTATGACAAGCAATGAAATCAATTACAATAAGACAATGATGTTATAAGTTATAACTTTAGTCAATTGAAAGCTACTGAGCAGTACTTTCCATGGTACTGTTTATTATGCTTTATTATATAGACACGAGTGTTTTACTGGAAAATATACCACTCGTAAAATTCATAAAAACTACATCCGGGACCCGAGTGGTTTATTTTCCATAATCTCACACGTGAGTTTATCGATGACGTAATTTCGGTCATTTCCCTCTATTATTTTATCGATGTCTTTTTGTCTATATAATAAAAAGAACATTACACGGTGGCGCGAAGATATGAATTTTATTTTCGAGTGGCAAAAACAATATTTTACTCACTCGCTGCGCTCGTTTGTAAAATATTGTTTTGCCACTCGAAAATAAAATTCATATCTTCGCGCCACCGTGTAATATCCTCCATGTACAAGGTGGTTCTAACTTTTGAGTCTGTGGATGAAATCCGTGACCATTCAAATGAAAGCTACTGAGCAGTACTTTCCTGTGGTACTGTTTACTACACTGTACAATGGGCTTCTAACTTTTGAGTTACTGTGGATGAAATTTTGAAGTGTGACCATTTCTAGCGAAGCAGCGACATGTGAATAGCTATCGCGTATAAATAGGCTCTATTGATGAAAATATATATTCTCTTACTCGCTAGATCAACAAATGTGATGACCCTGTTACTGTAACGGCTTCCATGAATGTCCCAGATATGGATATCACGTGGTCTCATACCTACAGTGGTGATGACAAAATTCCAGTGCCCGGATTTAGTGTTCCTGTTGGTGGTGTGTACGTTCAAGTAGACCTCACCAATAACGGAGATACACTGCATTTAAAGGTGTGTTCTTAAGGCTTTCATTTATAATCACCTGGAAGGAAAGGGGAAAGGGGGCGGGGATGGTCGTCAAAATTTGTTTCAATCCATACGTTCCAGTCTCCCCATTCACACAAGCCATTTCCCACAGGGCCTTTCCCAGCACAATAATTGAAAGCTCCCTTACGTCACGATAAATAAACAATTGGCTAATTGGCGGGGTCTCATGTGACCGGTGAGGGTAAAAGGAGTGAGTTTGCGGAGTGACATAATCATGCGGAATGTGATATATGCTGAATGGCTGAAAGAAATAAATTAAACGGAAAAGTGCACCCTTTTTTGACGCCAATCAATTTGCAAAAGTAGCGACTTTTTTAATTTTGCGGGCTCGACTACGATGACAATCAAAAAGCCACGAAGGATTCCTCGATTTCTCACTCTCAATTAGCCTTTTTCGCACAGCCACAAAGATTAGATTTATTCAGGCGGGCTGCATGGCATTACCGATTTTACATCACTAAAGTCGGCCATTGAAGAAAAGATGTTTTGGAAGGTCACGCTCCCCTTTGCTTTATTTTATTTTTCTCCAAAAGTTGTTTGCACGATTAACTCCACAGGTTTTTTTTACCTTTACTTGTAGAGGAGAACCCTTATATCTCGAAATCGGATAACTCGCACTCCCCGCTCACTCGAACTAAGTCCAATTTCCCCTGGATTTCATCCCACTTTTCATTCATTTTTACTCGACCGTTAGGTCGAATTCGGATATTCGAATTCTCCAATGACTCAAAATAAATTTCCTTTCCCTTGATCAGAAATTCGCAAAATTTACCCCAGTAACTCGAATTCTGGTTCTTGGAACTCCACTCAGATACCATCCAATTAGTTCTTTTTGGATGAATGGTAAAAACACTAAAAATAAGACCGGTCAGCATTACAGCAATTTGATTTTAATTGGTGCAAACAGATTACGTTTTATGACTAAAAATGGTTAATCATTTTACCGTTTCTGATGAAATAAGATAGATTTGTACTGCACTATACACTGGAGTGTTGAAAGACCAGTAACTAGCAACTTTAACATGGCAAATTGAATTGCAATCGACTCCCATAACTCGAACCCTCGCTAACTCCAGCTGCAACTCGAACTGTTTTTCCTTTCCCTTCAGAGTTCGAGTTACTGGCGTTCTACTATATTTGAAACTGCGTGAGAAGTGGGTCGCGTGATCGTGACATAATATTCGGAGATCAAATATATCCGACTTCATGCACGTTCAACGAGCGTTCTGTTCCCTCTAGCGTTACGATAAAGAGTGACCCTTGATTTGAGTTTAGTGAAGTACAGGTTAGTTACAGGACAAGACAGATTTGCGACACAGTACGTCTGCGCGTATTTACGAGGCTTATTTGTTTATTTCATTTGGGACTACCGAGTCTACCATTTCTTAGCAGCCTCGTAAAGCCTACCGCTACTAGAAGTGATTTCCTCCATAATCCTCGTAAACTCCAACGCGCTGCTCTGGCTTCTTGGTTTGAGGCAGCAATAATAAACGGACCGGCAGAGCGGTTGCTCTTTCAAATTTGTGCCAAAATAAGGCGCGGCAGAGACGCGCGTATGCTTTTCTGTTTAATTTATTCCTCCGTGCCATTTCCAAATATTGCATTCCGCATAATTATTTCATTCCGCAAGCTTGCCACATGCCATTCCGCACACTCATTCCGTCTTTTACCCTCACTGTGATGCTTCGCGCTCTTCGACTCGCTCTTCTTTCCGCGCGAAACTTCCTCAGCGACGAAGAGCGAGGAGAAACGGATGTTTGCGCAGGCTAGACTTGTTCTAACGTGGTACATCAACTAGCTCAAGTAAGTTAAGACATAAAAATCAAAATCAAAACCCACATACAGAAACGAATCCTCAAAAACGAAAACGAAACAACTGGTTACTGTGTAAATGGTTTTCTACATTTTTTATTAAAAAATTGCGCTTGGCAACCAGGAAGACTAAATGTTTTTTACTTCTTCATGCTGATCATATTTTTGATATGAAGAGAGGTCTTTCTAGTTGCAGCTTTCAAACTACTTTTGTAAGATTTGAATGAACCATCACTCAATTGAATGGAATCAGTTCAAGGTGACTGTTTTATCTTTTACCAGGTGAATCTGCTGGTCGGAGCACTGGGTGTTTATCTCCCCCCAGTCACTGTTGTGGATGGAGACTTGCCGATCTCAACTGACGATTGTGGCAAGTAAAACTGATCTTGATCAACATGGCGTACTATATCTAATTAAAAGAAGTTCTTGTCACGAGTAATAATCTGTACGATAAAGCGGTGTCCGACACTAAATATAAGCACTTTACTTAAAGCGGGACACCCGCGGGACACCCGCGGGACCAAATTAAGACCTTAATCATAACTATAACAAAATTCCCAAATCTGATTGGTTATCAACTGCCCTGATTTTAGCGTAAATTGGACAGTTTAATAGGACAGTCCGCGCCATCACGCGCGCGCTGAAATGGCTTTTTTTTTCAATGCTAGCAATACAAAATTTCGAATTTCTTGTGTTTTGGTTTAAAAAATAACCTATTATATCACAAATTTTGTTAAAGTTATGATTAATTGGTAACAGATCTTGGTGTCGTCCAATTCGGTCTGTAATCATACGTGATTAAACAAATCGGACTCCCGCTACGCGGTCGTCCGATTTTGTTAATCACTCGTATGATTACAGACCGAATTGGACTCCACTCAGTCCTGTTACCATTACTAATACGAGAGGGACATCCGCGGGATTATATTAGGTGCCTGCCATACGTGTATACATCGAACTGAATCAGTGTTAGCCTGCGTAGCAGGCGTTTGGAAGTAGTGGGCGCAAGAAAGAACGGGCCGCGACAGGTAGACACGCGTGTCTCACTCTCGCACTCTCGTCCTTTCTTGCGCCCAAATACTTCCAAGTGCCTGCTACTCAGGTTAAATCAGCGTGTCCACCTCATTACCTTGCGATGTTGGTAACCATAGTAACACAGATAAAGGAGTAAAGTAAAGAGGAACTCCGGTATAAACAAGTGCCAGGTGTACAGAAAAATATAACAGAGCTGGTTCTTTACTGGGAAGTTTCGTTTCATTCATTTTTCGTCACTGCAGATATCGGAGCTACGTAGGGCTGATTCGATATACTGAGGAATAACTGTTCATTTCCACGGTGCAATACGTGTAAAAAAGGTGTCAGCTTGAAAAGAAATGACCAAAATTTGTTGTTTTTAGGATTCTTCGGATGGTTTATTGACCTAAGTATTCCTGCCAAAATAGCAGTGATCGCTGGAACGGTTGTTTTTCTCATCGCCGTCTGCTGTGGCTGCTGTTGCTACTGCTGCTGTAGGAGGCGCCGCCCCGCCAATCAAGGTCCTATCATCATCGCGCCTGGTGTTGGTACTTCCGCTGTCATGACAACGAATGCCAAATGTCGGGTTCCCATGCGACCACTGGTCGAGGAGGAATGAGCCCAATTGGCATGGCTCCCAAGTTCTTAATATAGTGTCTAGTGTGTCTCCTAATGCAGCCTTAAGCCCGCATTACACGGCTAAACCATTTAGTCTTTTTTATTGTGATGAATTAACTGTAAAAACAACCATATATCGCTTGAAATAACAGTATGAATTTTGGCTAATATAAAGTTTGTCGTTTTGAGTACTCTTTTTGCCTTAGTTTGTCTCGTGGATAATGGATTTTCTCCCCCATGATTGGTCCCAAGTGAAGACCGGCCTTACATGTTTTCATGGAATTTACGTTACTTTGTAATAGTTCAGAAAATGATTATGAGATTTTGTTAGCCAGCCTACGAATGAAATAGACTGTAGACCACGTTTAAAATGAGTCAGGTCAGGGTTAACCACTGAAAATGGGAATTAAGCACCGACTATAGTGATTAGGGTTTAGAACTGGCAATTATAGTGATAAGAGTTAAACATTAATGGAACTCGAAATGTTTTTCATTTTTTTAGGGTTAGGTTTGCCACTGTATGCACCGTGTATTTTGATCAAAGCAATAATTGCTTCTAACCTTTTTTTACTTAACTCATGACTCATTTATACCTCTTTATAGCTATTTCAGTGTAAACAGAACCTAAAGGGGCCACAACTTGTTTCAGCTGATAGAGGTTCGATCGTACTTAGTATGAATAAATCGGCGTTTTTGATTGAAATATGTAGTGCGTATTCTTGGCTCAGTACGGTTCTCCACTTTATTTTAACCTCAAGTCAGTTCGCAGTAGAATATTTTATCTTCTTTTTCCTTTTATTGCTGCGGAGCGACCGAAGGGAGCGAGCAGCAACATAATCAGGATTTAAAGGAAATGTATAAGGGGCGACGAATTCTCGAATTCATCACTTTTTACCACAATGCATTGCATTTAACCACACTTTTTACCACAATGCATTGCATTTAACCAGAGTGCATTGCGCCACGAACAACTCAAAAACACGGGGAAGTTCGGTGGGTGAGAGAGTGCATCGTTCGCTGCTCAGACTTAGAGTTTTCTTTGTGGCAAATTTTTTTACAGCACGGTTAGAGGTCTTACCAAATTTTAAGACACGCAGGAGTCTTTCAGATGAGTACGATGATTAACTTGGGGATTGGATTTCAATTCAAGAGCCTTTGACTCGTCCAGGGGCCCGTTTCTCGAAAGTAACTTTACGGGCCCGAAATCAAATATTGAAATCGAAATGTAAAGAATAAGAGCGCGGGTCCTGGCCAGCAAAGTACTCCATTTAGTTTCACTAACTGACAGTTTTATCATGTTAGATGCAAAACTATTGAAACCTCGATCTTTAATGTAAACGGAGACGGCCGTACCGGGCCCGTTAATTATCGGGACTTTCGAGAAACGGGCCCCAGGTGTTAAACCTGACGAGAAGATGAGCATTTGCTCTTCGACTCCGCAACACGGGGGGATATACAAATTCCAGCTTGCTAGAAGGTGATGTGAAAGTGAGAAAATGTCATGCAGTGCTATTCTTAAGAAACTGTTTGAGCCGAAAGTGGATGTGATTTTGACCATTCGCTTCAAAATAACAGCGGAAATCGAGATAACAAAACATATGTTTTGTGTCCTATTTTGCAGACGAGGACGTGTATCGGCGTTTTGAAAAGCATAATTATGTTTTTTCTTTCATTCATTGCCATGGAATATGCGTTTACACTGTTTTTTCACTGTTAATAGCTCGGTTAATGCGGCTGGCGATCACTGTGCCGGCGGAAGTTTCATATGGAAAAGGAATAAAATAAAAGACTTTTCCTGCAGATTACATAATCAGCCTCTGTGGTGCAATGGTTAGGTGTAGTCGCGTCGAGCCGAAGGTGCAGGGTTCGAGTCCCACCGAATTCTTTATTCCTTCTTTCTTTTTTTTCCGTTTTTTGTGTTGTTATTTTCTATAAATATATAGCTAAATAACTGTTGCTTAATAAAGTACAACAAACAGCAAGAAAAGTATTGTGTTTCCAGAGAAAATATCGTGCACCATATATTAAATATATATGGATAAACAATCTGAATTTCTATTATTTCCTACAATTTACTGTGGGAAAACCAGAGTTGTAACTAGTCTAACTACTTGATCATTTTCTAAACAACGTTCCCACGAGTTCTTTCTATAGACTGATAGTAATTATTCTAGTACTTTCCAACATGTAAATAGGACATTCAATGTCATTTTCGATTCTTATAAGTCTCACTGCCTAACTAATGCCAGTATCAACAGAATGTGCCGCAGCATTACTATCTCTTAGATACCCTAGTTTCTTAAGACATAAACTTGAGAAGCTGAGAAAAAAAACGCCACCTTACTCTGGACCCCATTAGAGGAAAACATCCTAAAAATAATAGTTTTATACGGATGGAGATCAAGCATTTGAGATAGGATGATACGTATAGTAAAGAAATAGGTTAAATAATGGAATGTTCAATAATTTTGTTCCAGACTCGTAGCGTCCACGCTTTTATTTTCTCAGGAAAGAACAAACCAGAAGGGACTGGGATTAACTCTATTGTGTTCGCGTTCGTCAACAGAGCCGGTGTTTTCACATGATGTCACGGCGGCCATATTGGTGTCCCAAAACAATAAAACGGCGGCCATATTGGTGTCCCGAACCAATCCTGTGGGAGTTGAACTCTTTTCTTATGCAAACGCTTTCTTTCGTTCCAATCAATTTGAGTAGATGCTGGCCACTTGAGTGAAAACACTCTATTGAGATTCTCAGATATATAGGTGCGTTTCTTTGAGATCATCCGGATCAGGATCAGCTAGTGATCCGAGATCACGCGGATCAGTAGATCAAATGAACCGTCGGTTCATTTGATCTACCGTGATCCGCGTGATCTGATTGGATCATGGAACGCACCCACAAATTTTTACGGGTTCTTCAACTGGCCGAGTTGTTCAAAGCTGGGTTAAGATAATCCAGGGTTAGTTGGAAATTTGAATTCAGCTGTGAAAGCTTAAAAAGCAAATTCAGTTTAATTCATTTTGTCAACAATTTGATGATTGGCTACTCTAAAAAGAATAGAGAAAATTATCCGAGAAAATGCTTTTGATCAAAAGAAAAAGAGACCCGGGTTAAAATTTAACTCTGGGTTAGCGCTAATCGGCCTTCCAACAACTGGGCCCAGGGCTTGTTTTACCCTCTTTCCACTCCCCACACCCCTCCCCCTTCCCCCTTCATTAGGGAGCTTAAGCAACGATGATGGCAACGGGAGCTAAAACGTCACCCGAAAACTGAATCCGCGCTGCTTCAAATTTCATCGCTCTTATTGCAACTCTTTTAATTTGTCAAATGTTGGCGATATTTTCAGGAGTTAAATTCTAAAGGACTATATCTACGTTCACAAAAAGAAAAAGAAAATCGTTGTCATGTGTTCCCGTCCTCCATAAATCGTGAAGTTAGAAAAATTTCACGCCGTAGTTGTGCAGTGACAGCAAAGAAAAGTACAAAAAGGCGTGATGCCCGTGCAAAAATGTTGTTTTGCCAGTGTTGCCGCTCTCGTTGCCGTGGTCGTCGTCGTTGCTTAATAGGGAGCTTTAGCATCGACGACGGCAACGGCAGCGAAAACGTCAGTTTTAAAATGAATTCCCGTTTTTTTCAATCTTTGTCGCGTTTATTCCAATTTGCTGAAAATGGCAAGTGTAGGCGAATTTCCCTGGAGTTGATTTCTAGAGGACCGTACTCAAGTTTAAAGAGAGAAAAAGAGATTCGTCGTCGCTTGTTTACGTCCTCCATAAAACTTGCAATTAGGCATTTTCACGTCGTAGTCGCGCAAGGACGGTAAAGAAATGTACAAAAAAGCGTGATGCACGAGCAAAGTTGTTGTTTTGCGTAACAAACCTATTGCTTTTTTGACGTCCTCTTTGACGTCGCCGTCGTCGTTGCTAAAGCTCCCTAATAAGCTCCCTATTGACGACTCCAGAAAATACCATAACATATCATAATGCTCTTTGTTTGTCACCCCAAAATTTTGCATAAGCATTGTCTTCAGTTTCTCTTGGGAGTTCAAATGGCCCCAAGAAAAACTGAAAACAATGCTCATGCAAAATTTGGGGGTGCAAACAAAGAGCATTATGGTATGTTATGGTATTTTCTGGAGTCGACAATTCCGGTCCTGCGTCACTGTGGTTCATCACGGCACAATGCACTTAATCATAATTTCCGAGAAAATGGCCTCGATTCGAAGAATACTGCAAACCGGTCAAACAGGAAATCTGGCTAATGCCTCCTACCAACAACCACGAAGAGCGACGTTAAAACAATTTTGTTTGCTCCTTCGGTGTGATGATGGCTTGGAGAAGGATCCTGGCAACTGGCTTTTATTTTCTTATTTTTACCCAACTTTTGTCTTCAGTTGCAGGTCAGTTTAGTTTACAAACTGTTACAAACTATCTCATCTCTGATGACCAGTGAAATTATAATTTCTTGTGATCGTGAGCATGCTTTTGCCGGTAGTTTGGGGTCTCATAGTATTTTTTAAACGGTTACGACTTAGTGTGATAGATTCTTTGGAAAAAAGCCGAATATAAAACAGGTCATTTTGTTGAAAAGCGAAAAGATCTCTTTTTACAGAATTATACGCCCTTCAACGGGAGTGTGTTAGCTTTCTCAGAAACTTTGATCTCCTGTTTCTTCGAAACAAAACAATTAGGACCCTCAATTAAGTTTAGAGTCCTACACATTCTGGGTTAGGTACAAGCTCATATACAAATATAAACGCTTAACTGCTGAAAATTTTGAATATAAATCTTTGCACTTAAATAAGTAAAATTTGGCGGGGTAAAAAGAATTGAAATCTAGTTGTTCAAAGAAATTTCTCTTTGTTCACCGGCTCGGAAACTTCCAAAAGTCTTTGAACTTTAATAGATTGCGGATCGCTTATAGATTACCGCACTGCTAATATAACGCTGTCTTGGGTCACCAAAAATTCAAGAGAACTATCTGGAGAAATAACTTGTTGTGATCTTGATATGAAAGCAAATCAAATATTGCATTTTGCGATTTAGTTTTAATAGTTTTTGGACGGAAAAAAATTGAGCGGCTTCAGGAGAACGCGTGCGTTGGAAACGGCTGGGTGGATGCATGGATCGTCGTTGTAACCTGAAATTTATTTTGACCGTTTTCATTAAGGTATCATTAATTCTCCAAGCTAAGCTGGCTCTTTTATTGTGAATAAATCATGAAATCAAGAAGCAAGACTGACTTCAGCTAGAAGAATGCTAGCCTTTCTTCTGCCAGTTATTCGACAAAATTTGCCCACTAGACTGATCTACCAGGATTCGGCACCTTTTTTGCCTTGTACCTCGGCCCTTGCTACATGTATAAGCTTCCCCTGCCAGTCTTGAGTAATGTTCCTTAATTTTTTTCAATATTCATATCAAATGCCATTATTTATGACTCGGCACTCTCGAATCTTCCTTTTTGGGGGGCGATTATATATAATCGATCGAATTAGGGAGCGCGGTTAATTATACTCAATTGGTTTTAAAGCTACCTGAATAAAGCCAGTTTTACACATTTTTCGTGTTTTAACACGAGTGAATATTGCTTTAAAGCGAGGTAAAAAGAGACATATAAAAAAACTTGGCTACGTTTGTCTCCTTTTGTTAAACCTAATTTCTTTACATTCCGCTGAAAACCTTATTAAAATTCATCAAAAACTGCATGTGAAAAGTTTATTTTAAAAAAAGTTAAATAATGATGCCAAGTTTTTCTACTTCCATTATTTATTTAGCCGAAAATATTGCAAAACCTAAAGTTAATTGGGAGACTTAACAGAAATGCGAGAAATTGTGCAAAACCCTTCAACAGACGTCACAGAAACTCGGAATTCTTCCGTGTTTAAACCCTGTTGTTCATTCTTAAATTAAAAAATATTGTTCATTCTTAAATAAAAATAATTGTCGTCCATAATAATATATTTATATGAAGTTTTGCGACCAGAAAAGGAAATAGTGTTTTCAACTTGTGTCGACATGGGTCAGTTGATATTATGGTTAGCTGTCTCAATAGAGTTGTGTCATTCATTATCATTGAGCAGGAGCACCCAACGACGCAGTAATTTCACCTTTCGTTGTCAGTCTTGAATCGTATCTAGAGCCAGTCTCCGGTAAAAATAGTTGGAAAACTTCCACCCAACGCTGTTTTTTCAACTTCTGGCCCATCTTCTCGTCCTTCCAATTTTTTTTATCGCAGTTAACTTGCCAAATCTTGTATACCAACATTGGGAGGGCAAGAAGACAGCAATGGCGGATCTAGACCTTCAGATAAGGTGGGGAGCGGGGAGGGGGGGAGCGGTCATCCAGACCCTGAGATAGGGGGAAGGCGGTCTCAAAAAATTTTTTTCGGCCCTTCGGGCCTCAGTTTGGTTTAAAAATAAGGGGAGAGCCTGGCTTCCCGGGCCCCTTCCCTGTATCCGCCACTGGACAGCAAAGTGTCCCAACAATTTTAACTGAGACTGTAACTTAAAAAGCACAATAAACAAAGAACGATTTAGAGACACGTTTATTAAAGGCAAACGTCAATTTAAACCTTGTGACCAAGTTTTCCTTTTACTTGTCGTTTACTGTTTACGATATCTACAAACACAAAAAAAAGTTTTGTGTCGGGTTCATCCACTATAATTATATATTTACACAGCTTTTTACGGCTGATCATTTTGTTTAAGAAAACACCAACTTGAATCTGATGCTTGTTATTTGCCCGGAAACGTGATTCTAACCTTTCTAAATGAAATGTAATTAATACAGGATCGTAGCGTCCATATATAATACGCACATAGTATTTCCTTAGTTTTATTATTCCATAATTCGCCTCGGACAGACGTCGATGAGAAAAACAACCGTTCCAGTATTTTTTCTGCATATTAATTTATTGAAAATATCCTGCAGAAAAGCTGGAAATTGCATTTCTGAGACCCCTAGATTTAAGACTGATTTTCTGGGGGAGCATCCCCCAAGACCCACCCTAGGTTGGGAGGCCTTCGGCATACAACTGTTCTCTCCGCGTGTGTACACCTTCTTAATCTTACACAAGGCTCCTGATATGAAGTCCTTTCCTTTCAGCTGGCAGTTACGAAGATGATAGTTGGTCTGACGGCAATAATAACTATATTGCGGAGTACTCTGGAGGTTCATGTTCCGGTTTGTCCCAGACCCAGCTGAGTGAAGGCTGTTCTATCAGTGACGACTGCAGCACGATCACGTGCAATATGAATTTCGTTGACGAGCCAATCACATTCAAGTTAAAGGTATAGCCTGCAGAGCATACGTTTTTTTTAACGAAAGCGAGACTGACCTAGAGGGCAACTGGAAAACTATGGGAGGAGGGGCGGGCAAGGACGAGGGACCCATCAACCACTCCTTTGGAATCTTTTTTTGACTCGCCTTAACTCTCTGTCACTTCAACGTCCAAATCGTTCGCCTTCTTTCATCCCAAAGATTCAGGGAAATGCTTAATTTTCTGCGTTTGTAACCGTATTAATACCGGTAAGCCAACACGAATGAGTGCAACTAGCTCTTTTCACGAAATCACGTTATGCTTATAATAATTATCATAACTAAATATTGGCCTTTATTTCTCAACAGGTCAACAAATGCGATGAACCTGTCACAGTAACGGCCTCCATGGATGTCCCGGATCTAGGTGTCACGTGGTCTCACACGTATACAAGTGACGACATCATTGAAGTGCCCGGATTTACTGTATCTTTGCCTTCTATTTTCTCGGCTGGAGTGTACGTTCAAGTTGGACTCACTGATAACGGAGACCGATTGCATCTTAAGGTATTTTACAGTTATCTCATTGGCCAATTCATCGTGACGTCAATACGTTTACTATTAAGGGGCTAGAGATGACGTTACGGTGACGTACAAGAGTAGGCCATTTCCAAGTTCCAAAAACCCTCTCTTTCAAAGCGAGGCAAAGTGCAATGCTATTTAATTTTGACTTTGATGAAATGAAACTTCGAAACTATTCTTTGATTCAACAGGTGAACCTTTTGGCCGGTGGTAAAGTGTTAGGAAAGGGTGTTTATCCAGTAAAAGTCACTGTCATACAGGGAGATTTGCCAATTTCCACTGATGAGTGCGGTGAGTACTGACCGTGCTTTCATAAAAACTCTTACTTTTATAAACATTTTTAAAGCAGAAGTACACTTCATTCTACGATGGAAATCTGACAAAGTTTCACTTGGTGCTTTATTTTTTGTGTTTTTGGTGTCATGTTTGTAGAAGAGAGGGGAAATGAGAGCCGCAAATGTTTTTCGAGAATTAGTGTTCTCGAGCGGAGCGGGTACAATTTTAGGAAAGTTTCTTGGTGCTGTGGACGGGTTCAATCATCAAATGACGTAGCTTAAAAGATTGAAAAGTCACTGAAAAATACTCACATCACAATTCAAAGGCAATTAACAATATGGTGTTCCGCAAAACCACAGAAAACTCAATTTTTAGAGTTCAGTGAGTTAAGTATCGTTGAATCTATTTTTAATAAAAAGTGTGTTTTGGTTGTAGGGATCTTCGGGTGGTGGTACAACTTTTCCGATATTCAAAAGGCAGCAGTAATTGGTGGACCTCTATTGTTCATCATTCTACTAATCATTGCCTGTTGCTGTTGTTGCGGCTGCTGCAGGTCCCGTCCAACAAACCAAGGGGCTGTTATCGTCACTCCCGCAGCTGTCCCTACAGCTGTCACGGCGACAAGCACCAGGAGCACCGTTCCCATGAAACCGCTGGTCAACGAGGCTTGAGTTTCACTTCAATCGAGGCGTACCCAGAGTCTTCTTCCTTTTTAGTCAACGGGCAACGCGTTGCCCGCTGACGAAAAAGACAGAAGACTCTGGGTACGAGATTGCTTTCACTCTGAATAGACACAGTGGTGTAATGTGCAAAAAACGCGTAGCCAGTTCACTAAAATGCTGCTTTGTTTACAACAGTTTAAGCCGTTCTGAACACTTTTATGTTTACTTACTGTTAAGTACAATCATAAGCAATTGTTGCCGTCTTATGCTTGGTTTAGACGCCGTACTTCACATGAGCAGGATAACATTTAAATTTTGGCCCACCCAAATTAATTTAGGACTGCCAATCTTTAAACCAGCCGAACTAAAGCTTCAAAATGCAGTAAGAATATATCAATTTTTTTCAAAACTATGCAGTTAGTTTGGCTAAAATTTGAAGTTCGGTGTCTGCTGATGCACTGCCGTTTCAAATTGACCCTGGTTCTGTGAAGAACGGCGTCTGAATCGGGCCTCAAAGTACCTTGGTTGCTAGATGTTTCCTGCTACCGTTTATATTCTCATACCTTATTACATCGTTCGATTTGGAGCATTAAATGTTACTTCGGATTTTCGTATTTGACTCGCTATGTGACCCTATAACCAACAGCCGACGCCGCAATAAAGCACGTTATCAAGACTGTTATTTAAGCGTGAGTTACATATGTTGGCATTGCATTGTATACTATTGAAGGTACGTTATGAGGAAGCCCAACAACCATAAACACAGCTTTCAGTAGTGGTTATGGTTCTTCCAATTTTTTTTCTTTTTTTATCCAGTTTTTGCCCTCTTCTTTCTTCCCTCACCGACATTAGTATATTTTAGTCCAAAGAATTATTTTTCCTCCCGCGCGCTTTACTCAATATGAATTTCAACTCTAAAAAGAGACATTTAGAAATGATAATCTGATTTCCAGACTTTAATACAGAAATGAATGAAATGTAAATTCGAATGCAAAACTGCATTCTCTGAGGCTGGCAGAGACTTTCTAAAATGAGTCCGTTTTTGGATGGGTAATTAGGTAATTAGGTCAGCAGGAAAAACTTCTCGCGGCTCATTTCCAATTCGTCCCTCAAAAAAGTCGTATGGTGGCAAATCTTAGGCTGGCACAGGGCTCCTGGCTGGCACTAAAACTAACCAGGGCTCCAAGATTAGCCCGCGATCATGCTCTCTCCCTCTATCTCTGTAATCTGTTTTCAAGCAGAGAAGCCAAAAAAAAAAAAAACGCCTGATCTCAGGTTACTCCAAGATGTACTATCAAACAAAATTTGATAGTACATCTTGAAGCCCTTGTTAATTTTAATGCTAGCCGAAGAATTGCCACCATACGACTTATTTGAAATACGGACTGACCAATTAGTCCCCTCGCAGCGGCTTGGAACGGAGTCAGCAAATTAAGCGGGAGACTAGGCACCAAACCATTGGAATAAAAAGGTGTCGCCATGCATTTATATATAGTATACACTGTAGGAATTGTATGAAGTTTTAGATCCTCGGAACCAAAGAGAAACGTCCTTCGATAGAATTTAGGGTGTACCCTAAAGAAGGTTTGGACGGTATGGGACAAAACCAAATTATCCTTTTGTTAGGTGGATTTTCCAGCATGTAAAATCGTATTCAAAATTTAAGGACTGTCATCTTGATCTTTCATCCTTAATTAAAACGTAGTGCGGCTTTTCTAGAGGATCTCAATGGGGTGGTGTCTTTTACGGTTATCGGCTAAAATTTTGGCTCTTTTACGGCTATCGGTTAATTTTTTGCAGTTACGGTTAACAAAAAAGTTAAAAATTAATTTCTTTTGTTTCAAAAAGTTAAATATTAATTAACCTGTATTTTTGTATCTTTAAAGCAAAATAAAGGCCTTCGGATCATCTCGGGATAGAATAAGCTATTCAATTGAAAAATTTTCACATTTGATAGATCAATATACTTTTATAAAGTATTCCACTTCTAATATCATTTTACACATAGAAATGCCAATAGTGAGCAGACACGCGAACGCCCAACTCAAGGCCGGGGCGCGACATTCCACACTAGAGACCGCTTATTCGTTTGAGACGGGTTATCCGTTTGATGATTCGCGTCAGATAGGTAACACGTCTCAATTTGAAATGAACAACCCCCCTGACTTTATCCGTCAATTTTGAAGTACGGAAGATGGATTATCCGTTACAGACTGAGCCTGTGTACAGCCGCAACCTCCCCGCAGAAAAAATCGGAGAAGGGGTGTCTAACGCTGTGGAGGAAGGGGCGACTGTACACAGGCGAGTCTGGATAATCCCTTTCTAGCCGTCCTGTGAAAACGGCCAATAACAAAACTCCCGTGTCCAGTGTTTTTAATCATAGCGAAGGACTGTACAAAACGACTGCCTGTTGTTGCCTTGTCCGTAGACCTCATTATTCCGCGCGGCTAATGCGTTTCGGGTCACGTGGTCAGAGCGAGTTCGCCACCGAAATGCCTTGACCGAGATTGCGTGGGAAGACGCCGTACATGCTGGGACTAGGCATGGCAATGTCTACCGTAGCGTCAGAGAAAAACAGGAAAATATTGTTTATCGGCAACGTGTTTTACAAACAGCTCTGCGTGTTGTTTCGTGTTTCGAAGGCATACCTTCTGAAAATCGCAAATATTAATTCCCAGTGAGAAGCCCTCTTTCGCTATAGGAAAAAGTAGTTCCCCGAGATACACCTAAAAGGCTTTTCGCCTAACGTGCGTACGGAGTCAAAGTAGCCGGAAAATAAAAAACGCAACCATAAGCGAGTTAAACACCTTCCATAAAATTAACAAATCTAGGCGACAATTTCTTTTACGGTTAACTCTTTTTAACCCAATTTACGGTTAACGGTTAAAATTTTTCAATTTTTACGGCTATCGACTAAATTTTTGGCCGTTTTACGCCTATCGGTTAACCCCATTGAGACCCTCTTTCTAGGCAAACTTGAAATAGACGACTTATCGCTTAATTACTTTTTTAAAACAATGGTCTGTTGTTTATCACATGACCAACCATGCCAACAGTACAATGCTGCTGACTCATTCCCTTTGGACGTACCGACATTAATTTAATTACTGCAGCATACTTGCCCGAAGAATCCATACCATCCACTGCACTGATCTTCACACAAAAACATCTCACTTTTGGTTCTCAAACAAAGGTTTGTTTTTAGATATCGTGTTTAAAAACATCATATTTATATTTGGGATTTTAAGGTATTATTCACTTATAAATTTATTAATATGCGGTGTGTGTGGCTGTTGAAGTGTAAAGGAAAGGTATAGTCCTTTTCAAGCTTGGTCTAAAAGTGCTGGAATTGTCATATCGTCTGTTCATGCCTCGAAGAGGCGATTTTAAACTCGGATTCGACCGTATGGACGGGTTACAATATCCCCCTTGACTGGCATTTTAACTCTTTCTGCAAAGTCACGGCGAGGAGGTCTAGCCTGATTCTCAGACGTCCGAGAAGAGAAGAGACTGCGAACAACCTCGGACGTCTGAGAATCAGGCTACGAGGAGGTCGGGATCGGAAATCGTTCTTCATAAACCAATTGGTGCTATTACTTATGAGTATTCTCCTCGATTTTCTTAGTTCTGGGTTAAGTCATGTCCATGACTTAAGGAGCGGACTTTGTAGGGTGAAATATTTCGCCCATAAATACAATTGAAAACAATAGACTTCAGGAGGCGCGAACGTGAAAGCATGAATGCTATTTCTGGTTATTGTCGAAAAATATGTCATGTTGCTTCTGTCCACTAGTCGGTTAGCGTCTGCAGTGTTGTTGGTAGTGGAGTGAACCTAGCAAACTGAACAAACGAAGATCAACTAACAAATAAAAGCTAAGAAATTCCGTGTTTCTTACTCTTTCGACAAAATCGCGTGACTGGTGGCAAAAATTTACAAGATTCGCGTGAATTATCCTTTAACTTTCAGAACATTCCAGACGCCGCCACGGATGAAGGCTCCACCTACAATTCAAGCGTAACTTCTCTCTTGCCTCATCCATCAGTTTTTTCTTTCTTTTTAAGTGTCTTTAACGGATTGTCACTTAGCTTCAAGTTGGAAATTTTATAAAAGGAATTTTCTGCGCAAAAAATGAACAAGTCTTGTCCTCCTCACAGACTTCTTTATAAATAATCTACGCTGGTAGCTTCTGTTTGGCGTCTGAACACTCAGATCCATCTATGTCGTTCGAATGAAATGTAACAATGTTAAAAAGAAGTAAAAATGACTGATCTACACTAAATTGTGCTCAAAAGTCGCGTGATTTTGCGTTAATTCGAATAGTGTATTGTCTTTGCATATGCATATCAAGTGTTCTATTTACATACATTATTCATTTTCAATCATAATCAACGACTGAATTGTAGCACAGGAAGTACGTGTTGTGTGTGTAACTCCTAGCAGGTACCGTAAAAAGAATTTTAGACTTCATGCCAGCCTGGCAGCTCGTTTCTGTTAATAATCGCACTTCATGTACAGGTTTGTTAACGCGTGATTTTCATCTTCTTAGTGTTTAAGACATTTCGACCAAACATGAACAGAGTGTTACGAAACAATGAATCATCTAAGGAGTTGCTAGACAGTCGCACCCATCTACTTAAAAAGATCCAGCAAATATCAATTCAATCCGAGTCGATAGTTCTCTTGTTCATATCAGTATTTTCTCTTCCATTTTTAGTTTCCTCTCATTCACGATTTTAAAATTCTTAAACTCAAGTCAAAAGGAATTTGCTAACAAGTCGGACACTCTATCAGCAGTGAAGACGTCAAGGTATGTTGACGATGGCGTCGCTTCTTGACCTTTCAATATGATTTCTGTTTTTTCTTCTGACACAGTACTGACGTTCTGTGTTTAAAGTAGTAAATGTAACCTGCGTTTGAAGTGAAATAAATATAAAGTAATAACAAAAATAAAGCGAAAGAGACTGATCTACTCTGATTGGTTATCCTAATAGTCTAGCCCCTAACATCAACGCAATGCCTTATGTAGAGGAATGCGGAATCCTTTTCAATCACAATCAATTGTTCCTTTCATAGGAAAGAATCACGTTATCTGACTCTGATAAAGGACCCGCTCTGTGCTTCGTTTCTCTTACGACTTCTTCCAAGAGTCTAAAGGTTTGTTTTCCTTTTTTATCTCCCATCATTTTCAACCATAGTGACTCACGGTCAGCTTTTGTTTGGAGTCAGTCGCAAATCGCAATCTTTTCTTAGCTGTTTATTCATGCGATCTCCACCCAGAGAACTACAAGAGGGTTTAAAAAAATATGTAGGGCTGCAACGAACGTATCATAATTCCACCTGACACTCAGAGAATCAAATCTACTGGTTTGTAAATTGCGGTCACCTCATATTTTAATTCAAGGATAAACAGTATCTCGCGACTACACGTTCCTGGTGACACAGACTACTCAGGCCGCACCTTAGAGACGCGCGTACTCAGTACAGACTGTACAACTTCCTAATAAACAAGCTCCGTATTTTTAAGCAGCCTACACGCGTACGTTCCTCCTTTCTTTTGAGGTTCAGACATGCTTGATCATCTGCACTTGGAAAGAGGTTTTTAATTTTCCATATACATTCTTCGGTTTTTACTTAGAGAGAATAATTTAACTAGACTACATGAGCTAGTAGCTGTACTCATCGAAGAATCATCTGAAAAATCAATGACACAATCATGCAGTATGCAACAGTGATCTATAAAATTCTTCAGCAGGAATCATCACTGCAAAGCCGCTCACATGAAATACAATAGACCTTGTCACTGTTTTCGACGCCATCTTGACGAGTAGGCAAACGCGTGAGAAATTACAGTGTTTGTATGAGAATCTAATATCGAATAATTTCGGTAAAACGGCTCTTCTGAAAAAAATATGATTTGTAAACTAAAGCTTCGCTCCTAAGATTCTACTGAAAAAAATCAAGGGCGTTACATGCACAAGAAGACCTAGAACCACTTTTTAAAATTTTCTATACATTTCTCTGAAAGAAAGTCCCGGGAAAATTACAGACAAATATATGGAAATCTAAAGCAAGCTTCTGGAGAAATTTAAGAACAGGTACGCCCCCAAAATTGTTTAGGACAATCCTTTGCTTTGTAGCTTTAGTGTACGATTGATATTTTTTTCAGAACAGCCGTTTTGTGGAAATTATTCGACATTAGATTCTCATACAAACACTGTAATTTCTCACACATTTGCCTACTCGTCAAGATGGCATCGAAAACCGTGACAAGGTCTATTTTATTTATAACTATGATTTAGTTGACATCTCATCATGACAAAATCTTTGATTTGTTTCTTTTGTCAGAAATATTCTTAAGATTTCCTAGATGAACGTCATGTCCGACTGCGAGATTTTGACACCATATGATCACGTCAATAGCTTGCTTTCCACTTAGTGTAAAAGATCAAAGAGTGTTGTTTTTGTTATAGGCTAACTTCCAGTGCCCTTTCAATCAGATTTCATGGTCTTTTATACAACCAGGCAGCCAGAAGCAAGTACTGATCAAGGTATGATTTTCCATTCCTTAGTTTATGTCTTAAGATCTTTAAGAATTACGTTTAAGGTGCCATATTTTTGTGAAGAGCAGAAAATTTTAATTTAAATTAAAAAACTTAAATGAAGTATCGTATTAAGTCCTTCCCTCGGAACGGTAACTCTTTTAAAATATCTTTAACAACTGATAGAGAATTTCCAACCTGTTTATAGTCAACATTTCTTATGATAAATGTTCCACCACAGATCGAAATACGATAGCGTGCACGTGATTTATAATTTTTTTCAGACTAGAGGTTTTAAAGATAGACTTTTCTGAACAGCGTTTATAGATATGCAGCACAAAATCTTCGATTTCGCTGGACCGTCCACTCCGCTCAAACATGTCAAATAAGGAATTTTTGCCGGTTAACCGAGCGGGTACTGGGACTATTTGTAGTCGATTAACCCTGATGTTCTCGAAGCCTGCAGAAGTGTTCTTTCAGGGGCACCCAACGGCAATTTTCGGGAAAATATCTGTTCGGAAGACGATTTGAGATCTAGAATTTTCGGAGCATTTGTTGTAAAATTTCTTGCTTGCCTGCCTCTCCTAGGATTTTCGAACATCTACAAAATGGTATAATTACTCATTTTTAACGGATTTTGACCCTAAAAAAGGCCACCTAGAATTTTCGGGAGCCTTTTCCTGGCTGAAATTTTCGAGAAGGTAAGTTTTGATCCCTATAATTTTCGGATCACTAGATTTTCAGCTAGGAAATCCGAACAGATGAAAAGTTTTTAGGGGATAAAAATATGCCTATATGAACCGTTTGAATACTAAAATACGTTCAACAATGCTATGTTAAGTGGTTTTGAACTATATCCTCGTTGGGTGCCCCTGTTCTTTTGAGTTTGTAAGGTAAGTTGCCCTCCCCGATTTACCTGTAAGTTGTGAAGAAAAGTAAAAGAAAAGATGTTCAGGTCCTTGGTTAGCATATACAGTCAGCGTCTGGCTAACAATGTAGCTGATTTTTAATGAACTAGATGTTCTTTCTTCCAGATCGCAAAGATCGTGTATGATGTTCATGTGATCAGTGAAGTCAACATCAGCTGCGAAAGGTAAGCAGATTGCTTTGTTAATAAGGCATTCTCTTGTAGAAAAAAGGTCACTGCTGGCGAGACAATTATTTTTTTTGTTTGATGCTCCCAAGACAAGGTTTATCACTACTTTAGGCACTGCTGTCTGCCGCCATGCTCGCAAAGACCAGGGTGGTCACAACGTCCCGCTTCCCGCCCGTACCCGGTTCGCCCGCCTCCCGTACCTTTTTGTCCCTTTGTATCCCGACTCCCGCCCTTTATTGTGTTTTTCCGGTTATCATGTAAATTAAAAAGATCAGAAGCCCGGGTTTAGTGTTAAAGCTGTGGGGTAATTTGCCAAAGATGAAAATTGTTACAGGTCAGTTTTCTTAGTTAAACTGAGTTTTCACGAACCTGGTTATCTAGTTTTGACCATCTCTTCTGACATCCCTCTACAACGACAATGGTCTCAGTCCACTGTGCAGTGTAATAGCTATTGCAGTTATCAAAGATTTGTCCAGGTTGTGCAATGTTAATCATTGACTGAATTGTCTGTATTCATAGCTTCAAGAGTAGCAACCATGATACTGATATTCCTCTCGCAAAATCATAGTCATTCAAAAGTTGATAAATTTGGTGATGCCTTAATTGCTCGAGAGAATTAAAGTGCATGTACTACTATTGTCATTTAGCAACTATAAAAAATGTAAAATTACAGTGCATAGTATAGGAAATCACACCTACCGTGCAGTTCGTAATCTTTTGCTATAATTGTTGTCTATGAAATCCAACCTGACAGCTCCCTATGCTGTTTAACTCCCTATTTTAATAGGGAGTTCTTTGGCCTTGTCCAAAAATAAAAAAAATGTGTTGTAAATCAAACTACTCCACACTCTCCAGCGCGATCATTGAAGCATCATCCCTTTGACACAAGTTTACACCACGCCGCAAAATCTTCAGTGTTTTGTGATCTACAGTCGTATGGAATGAGCTCGTAGGAAGGTCTTCCATGGATGGTTTTTTCCCCACCACACCGAAAAATACTGAGACCGATCAAAATGGTCTTTAATGACATTTGACATTTGACCTGAGACTCACTTTGTCATTCTTGTGGAGAATTTTGACAGCTGGCGAGACAGACAAGAGACACTAACACGACTGACACAGTCGACACACCTGTACATGTGTCATACCATCTCATTCATGACCTGTTATGTAAGCGGCTTGGATCAAAGGTTTCCAACCTCACCCGAAGTATGCTGTTTTTTTTTTTGTTGCGAGTACAAATTTTCGTTTTTGACTTTTCTCGCATATAAAATTTTGCTTTAAGCCTTGTAGAAGTTTAAATGGAAGCCAAGAAACATTGTTGGGTTTGTTTCCCAGGGGCCCCACTCACATATTTTAATGACGGGGGGGTCCGAAGGATTTTTTTGGGTCTGACATTTTGGCCAAAAGGGATTTTTTTGGGTCTATGAAAGACGCCGGGATTTTTTTGGGTTGCAAAAACAACACAGGGATTTTTTTTGGGTATTGTATTTTTCATCAGCTCAAATCAAAAATAACAAAGCGCAATTTATAGTTTTGTTTTTGACCAAAACCAAAGTTGAAGTTGGCATGTTTTAGCTTTCCAGAAGATAAATAATAAAATTTGCTGATGCAAAAACACTGAGGGATTTTTTTGGGTATGCTACAAAAAGTAGGGATTTTTTTGGGTAGACAAATTCTGAAGTTGGGATTTTTTTGGGTATAAAATATGAACCTCTGTCGGACCCCCCCCGTCATTAAAAGATGTGAGTGGGGCCCCTGGGGTTTGATTCTTTGGCTGGATGATAAGTAGTATCAAATGACAAAAGCTTGCCTCTTTGAATTTCTCTCCTGCTTTCTGCCCTTTCTTCTACCATCTCCTGTACCCCTCCTGCCCCCTGTTCTCCTGGGCTCCCGCCCCCTTGTTCCCCCCCCCCCCCCCACTATGTATCTCTTTCAGTCAAATCGTAGCCCTTGCAGTCAAATTTAAGTGAAACAAACAGGCAAGAGGTGAAGTAATTCCAGGGATCACTTGTGTTATTTGAGGATGAATCTGAAGTATTAAAAACTAACTGGTTACGTGAAACAGTTTTAAGTGCATGATATTTTATTCAATTTTTTTACTTTTGTAGACCAGCTACCAAGATTCTGAAGATGTCCACCTGATAACACAAGATTAAAATTATGCTCTTGAAAGTAAGTTTATATTCATTGTGACCGCTGTCATTAGTGTGCGGATGTCTGATATATCTCTGAACCAGATAATAGTTTATGAGTGTTTGACTTACAAACCTGGGGGAACTTCACGGTTGAGACTGCCATATATAATGCTCAGTCAATTCCATCCCCCGCCCCCCCACCTGGACATTTGTTGGGCACTTGTACTTTTGTTTTGGAAAAAATGGAAATGCCCCCTGGTGGGGCTGGGTGTTCATACAAAAACCAATGGTGCAAATGCCCAACCTCGGGAAAACACCAAAATTGCATTTTCCAGTAAATAAGCTGCAAAAACCATATTATGGGAAATCTGTAATGATCTGACCAAACTCGCACGTCACCCTACGCAAATCTCTCCTAGCCGCAAGTTATAAATATTGCAAAAAAGATCACATTGATCTGATTAATCTCAATGACAGAACTATAAACTAATTTTTATTAGAATTTTAATAATACCTTTCTTATTTTCGGAGATGTTTAATATAGTGAATGATTAAAAAACAACCAATGCACTTTACATGAATATTTTCTAATCACAATGGAACTGTTGAATTGTCACATTGATTGTACAATACACAAAGTTTGTATTACGCTTTCAAATATTTCACAGAGTTTTCTAGGCCCCTCTGCCTAATACCCTGCGAGCAGGCTCACTTGTGCGAGATGGGGAAAATTTTTAGGGTGGACCCACCAATGGGCGAGCTATTGAGTTTTGAATACCCCACCTTCACTGACAAACACAGTGATCTAATTGTTTAAAAGTGACAGGCATCGACAGGCAATATAGTTATGACAAAAACCATGGACACGCGGCTCTAACATTAACATATCATAGTGATAAAAAGCGACGGTAGGCCTGCATGCACTACTCTAGCCTCAAATGCCGCTTAGTTTTATTAACAGTTTTCTTTCCAGTGGGTAGATTATTTAATGCTCTGGAGGATTCTTGATTTGGACTAAGCAAATTCAGTAGCCTATATTTGTCACTTGTCTCACTCACACTGAGGTCATTTACGCAAGGTCACGTTTAAAAGCCGCCTGTTTCTAGCGGGTAGATAATGCTATGGGGGGATTCTTAATTTTTACAGAGCATATGTTATTTTTGCCACTTGTCAAAATGTAAGTGGTCTGCTTCTCGCAAATTGATTTCTTTGGTGTTATTTCTGACTGGATTTGAGCTCTGATGCAGTTTAGCACAACACCTGCACATGCAACTTTCTGTCAATTTGTTTACATTTGCTGCTCCTATTGGATATTATCTTGACACCTTGAAAGGGCGTAATTCAAAAATGAATAATAGTGGTATAACGATTAATTGAATAATTTCTCAATTAACTTTGCATGATTATGACAGCTCAGTTCGATCCATGATTCTTTACTTCCATGTTTCGATTTTGATTTGAGTTTTGCATACCTTTTCCAGGGTGCTGTCAGTGAGTTATTATATTGTAAAATCAGAATGCAGAACTCTTTAAAATCTGCGTTTTTGATTGATGAGCAAAGACGATTGCAGTGTTGACTGGAAAAATGCTGTCCTTTGACAACCCCTTGATAATTTCCAAATAAGGCAAACCAGGTGCAAAATGCTCTTTGTCAGGTTCTCAAATATGGCACAAATACGACCAAGTGGCTGTGAATCCCCCTGTCCCTAATACTATTCTCAAATTGTGGGTTTAAGGGTTGCATGTTGTTTATAAACCGTTACATAATCAAATCAAAATAATCGAAATCGAAAGGCAATAATCAAAATCGAATCAAATCGCAAGGAATATGAATATTGTTACACCCCTTATTACATTCACTTTGAAATCACTGGCTATCCGTGCAATCTGATTGGCTCTCAGCAGTGTGATTTATTCCTAAATCGCACCAGTTTTTGCTCTAAATCGCATCTTTTCCAAATCGCGTCCTTTATGTTCTAAATCGCATCATTTCAGTTTTAAATCGCACCATTTTTGTTCTATATCGCATCATTTCTGTTTCGAATACAAAATGAGATGTAAAAGCCTTTTTGTTTCGGCTTTTTAACAAACCGGCTACTTGATCAATAAAATATTAGTACTAACTAATTTCTGCGATTTCAAAATGGATGTAATAAAGTGGTAATTGAACTTCGTGTCGTGCAATTTTAGTCTGAAATCATACTTGTGATTTCAAATCGAACTCGCGCTGCGCGCTTGTTCGATTTGGAAATCACTCGTATGATTTCAGACCAAATTGCACTCCACTCAGTTCAATTACCATTATTAATCAATTAAGCCCACCCGCAAACTCACTTTTCCTCGCACCGCCAAAATAATTTTCCCTGAGTTTGCTCATTAGTGAGGCCTGCTCGGGGGCTATTTCTGCCTCGACAAATTCACGTGCAAAGGAAGCTGTGTCTTTTCCTTTAAACTCTTGAAATGATACATTGATTGTTTTCCTCCATGTGCGAGCTGATCATGATGGTGGGAGGCAATTTCTAATTTAAAAAACGGATGCAAAAAATACTGAGGGGTAGGGAAGTGATAGAGCAAAAACCATGCATAATTTTTTAAAGCATATAGGCATTAAAAATATTGTTTACAAAGCTATCTAAATTGCCTAATTTCTTACCGCATGGGGGCCTTTATATCACCACCGGTTTTGCCTGGACTAATATTTAAAAGTCCATCAGTTTCAAAATTGTGGATGGTCAGAGTAAAGAATCCAAAGAAAGCATGTCATTTTCAAAGAAATATTGATCAATATTCCCTCAGAGAGTCAGCCTAAACTTAGCAAGGAAGGCTGAAGTATTTCTGGAAGGCCCCCCTGAAGCTAAACTAATATTCCAGTTCAGCAAGAAGAAAGAGCTTGTCCTATCAGTCCTATGACTAAAGCCACTTTGCACTTAGCAACTGCAATTATTGTTTGATGAAAAGGTCACTCGAATCCAAGACATTATAAATTTTCTACAGCACAGGGGGATCCTTTGCTTAATTCCACCGGCATCTGTAAAGTTAAGAGAGGATCATTGGCAAGAACACAGATGTAATCGTGTACGTACCAGTTATCGTAAACCTAGCCAAGTATGCTGAAGGAAATTAAAAGGGCAGTGCAGAAGGACTAAAATTGGCTGGATTATTCCTGTCGACAAGAGAGTAATGTCCGTGAAAGCTACTGAGTGTAGTGAACTTTCTGGTGTTATGTTAAAGCCAGTGTTTTTAAATCCCTTGTTAGCCACTGGAAGTCACTTTAAATCCGGAATTTAAAAAGTCAGGGAAAATCTGGAAGTGCCTGGTCCCCGCACGGTATGAAATTAGGCAATAACTGTATTTTTTAATGAGGTATTGAAAAAAGAATGGTGTTAACCGCTTCCAGAAGAATTGACAATTGCCCCACCCACGGGCAGAGGTTTTCTGACAAATCCCCACCACCCAGACCGACAAGATGACAAAAGCCCGACAAAAGCCACCCCCCTCCTCCTGTGGGGGGGGGGGAGGGGAATGGGTCACTTGGAATTGGCTGAGCCATAAGCTTAATAAAATTAAAGTTTGAATGGATAATTTTGGCTTTAAAATGGGGTATTATCTCATAATTTGATGTCATCTTTACAATTTTTAATTTCAGGATTTATGTAAGTTAGATGGTGTGAAGCTATCAAAGGAGGTAATTCAGCTGAGTTTATAAGTTGATTGCAATAAAAAAAACCTAACTCCCATCATTAGAAAAACAAGATTACAGTAGATAAACTTGTTAACTTACCCTCAGAGTTAACAACTTATTTGAAACTAATGCAGTCAGCTATTTGAGAGGCATGTTTGACCTCTTTGAGCACTGTGTTTACAGTGCAACCACACAAACTGAGGTTACCCAGACAAAATTTTTAAACAAAAAATTTTGACATTAGGCGATCACAAGTCGAGATCTAAACAATTAAATTGCACTTAATTAAACTCAGAGCCAGCTCAAAATACATTGCAAACCATTTTTCCAAATGAAATAAATGAGGAATCATGATGTTTGTATAAATCAACTGTGCCATTTGCCGTGAAATAAGCAGCCGTCACCTTTAGTCGGGATTGCTCTAAAAGGCCATTTTTAGGTTTTTTGATTAACCCATTCGCCCCTGAACCGCCCGTAACCGCCCGTGCGGATCCATAGGTCCTTTCTACCCTTTGTGACGTCATTAGTTTTAACGGTCAAGGACAACTTTCTTCGCTAACTTGTGCAGAGTGAAGAGATCTTTCAAACCATACCAGAATGAGCACAATTCAGTCAAGGACACCGGAGAAAGAAGCAAAAAACCACGTGACATTGACCTGAAAATCTCCATGAAAATCTTGTTCCATTGCTGACCTACCTTTCCTTTCACCTAATCCTAAGATCCTAAAAGCTTTCCTAAAAACTCTTCCCACCAAAATGAAGCCTACTAAATGCCCAGCAAGAGAAAAAAAATTAGGCAAGAAAAGCGAAAAAAAAAGGGAGGAGAGAAAGCGAAAAGTAACAGTCAAGACTGCTGTGTCACTTTTAAACCCAAAAACTATCTCGAAATTTTGCTTTCTGCGCATGCCCGAACTTCGCAAGCTGATATTTTGCATCTGGATCAGAAGGCCGCGAAGTGTACAACCCGTAAACCGGTTTGTGGCAAGTTTTAGCTCTTTATAGCACGACAGTGACCAGAAAACCACTCGACTAGCTTCAAAACGCGTTTTTCGGAAAAATTTCCAGGAGCGAATGGGTTAATATAATAATGCAGAATTTCATTGTTTTAGATCTATACTTGTGATTGGGTAAAATTTGTCTCAAAATTTTTGCTAGGTTGTGGCCTTGGTTTGCGTGGTTTCATTGTAATTTGAAATAATATGTCAACACCTTAATCTTGTACCTGTAGGTAGACACCTTTCCTGGTCACAGTGGTGTACACTTATAATAGCGAGAGGTTTGACTCTACATAAATTAAGCTCCAACAATAATTTTTTCAACAATTTAAGTTTTGTTAACTTGTTCAAGTTTAAAAAATGTGCTGATCGTTATAAATTAATAATTATCATATTTTACACACTTTAATAGGGAAATCTTTAACTGAGACTCAATGGCGCAGCATCAAGACCTTAAAAGAAAAGGAGGTGCTGATCCTGATCATCAGATGTCAAGAAATCATGCCCCACCTCCACCTCTAAGTATTGAAGTGCCTAAAATGAGAGATCTTCCAAACATGTCGAAACCTTGGAGTGATGTCCAGCTTCCTGTTGACATTCTTCTGTTGACAGTGAAAGACTGCGAGTTTTTAGCTTGTTATACTTTCCTGAAAAGTTCTTTTAAAAGTTTTCACCAGACTCTGGGATACGTGTACTTTGGGACCATGGGTGGAAGTGGTGAAGAGGCACTAAAAGTTGCTTTAATGAGATGTCATGAAGGCTGTTCTGCTCCAGGTGGCTCTCTAGTCACTGTTATGAATGCAGTGCGGGAACTGAGACCCAAGGCTGCTTTCTTGGTTGGCTTTTGCATGGGATTAAACCCCCAAGCCACCAAACTAGGGGATGTAGTGTTATCCTCCAGACTTTTAACTGAAGAAATCACAGCTCCAGTGAAAAGAAATATCGGCAACCTTAACTTGTTTGCAAGTGAAGGCTGGAAGCCACCATTACAAAATCCAGTCGGTGAAGAAACTGAAGTACCTGAGGTACACCGTGACAGTGTCATATTATGTGGTAGTCAGTTATTCATCACCAAACAACGCCATAAGTCTCAATCTCACGTGATTGCAGTTGAAAGGGAAGGAGAAGGTAAGATTATATGCATATATATTACTATTATAACAATTTGTAGCAATTAGATTTGAGGTCTGGAACTCTAAATTGTCCCTCGGCAACAGCTTGTAACATATTATTGTGCAGGGAACGTTAAATTATTAAGCCGAAAAGATGATCAGTTTTAGTCACTACACTTCAGAGAAATATTTTGAGCTAAAAATTAGCTCTTCTAGATTCTTGTTCACAGTGGATTGAATAAGGGTCATTTTCATATTGTATGATCTGTTTTTTCTTTCCACTTACAGGACTGTTTGCTGCAGCCCATGATATGAACATCGAATGGGTGATTGTTAAAGGGATATCACATTTTTCTGATGATAGCAACACTCCTGACAAGTCCTGGAAGTCATTTGCTTCTATCATGGCAGCTTCTGTTGTGTCCAACATGTTAAATGACCCTGTTGTTTTTAAAAAATGGCCTCACTATGAAGGTATGTCACATCCCAACCTTTTCTAGTGACTGATTATTACAGGGTGTCCCAAAAGTTCGCTATAAGTTACTTTATAAGTATGTCTTTCAGTACGATTGGACTCGGTATAAAGCATTCATTTAAAGAAAAGTAATGTGTCTTTCAATCTAATTCACTATTCTCGTATTTGCTGTGCCATATCTTTTGACTCGAATATTCCATTTGTGTTCTTTCGGGCCAAAGGCGCGCGTGCACAATTATATTTTCCAGCCACATATTTTTGTATTTTATAGCCTGATGCTCGAACTCCTTCCTCTTTTTTTGTGAATATCGTGAAAGCATGTATACTTCGATTTACTGGCTTATATCTGTTGTAGAAACTACCGAAAAGCTTGAAATATCCGATTGTTGGGTGGTAAAATGATCATGGAGAAATGAAGGTTTTGAAGGCAAGAAATGAACGGGAAGACCAAAAAAAGTCCTGAATAAATTAAAGCAGCTAAAATAGTTTTAAAGAAGGTTAGATACAAAAGAGGAGACTCGACAAGGAAGCTCTCAAGCAAGCCAAGTCCAGAAAGGGTCATGAAAAGAGAATGTTTAAAATTTATAGAGGCCCCTGAGATGGCAAAAAAACCCTGTACTTTAAGCCTGCCAAGTAATGCCCAGCTCTTGTCAAATTTGTAAAGAAGTACAAAAGCCTTATTGCTGTGAAAGGGGGCCGGGATGATTATCATTTTTGGATGAATGCCCAAAATAATATTATATATTTTTAGCTGCCTTGAATTACTAAACAAATATTGTTTGGGGGCTGATCTGGCTCCTGCGCACCTGGCAGGTGATGAAAAAGCTCAAAATGGCAACGGCCACAGAATGTGATAAAAAAACAAAACAAAACAAAACAAAACAAAAAGGGCATGCTAGTTACTGAAATTCTGAATACATGTACTCAATAGAGAAATAAACATGTTCTAGAAAATTCATGTAAAAATAAAGTTTTAATCAAAAGTTATAGTGCATGAAATTAGAGGAACGAACTTTTGGGACACTCTGTAATAGTGATCGATGACTTTTCTGTTCAGATATTTTTATGTAAACTGGTTCACGTTTTTTGTCTGTTTCAAACTCAAATCATACATTAATATTAAAATAACAAAGGCCAAAAGAAAAATTTGATTTTGGGGCTTTTCAAGTTTACAATACTTTTTTTCTTTACAGACCTGACAGCAAAGAATCAGCCACAGACAACCACAAAGCCAGACAAGCAGATACCAGGTACATGTACTATCCAGTCAATGAAATTACACTATATCCAGGAGTTTTTCCAGATTAAATGATTGAACACTGCAGGTTTCAGTAGAAATAACACTAATCTTTCAATATAGTTGTTTGTTGCATCTAGAGCACAGTTTTCTCTTATTATTGTGAGATTTGTCTTTGTCAAGAGCAGTCTATTTTTGCCTGGTATTTTATAACCCCTTTTTCAGAAATTTGCTGAAAAATGCTGTTTGAAGCTCATTTTTTAAATCTGCGTTCTGATCCCTATCTGGCCAAAAAGATTGGCCAAAATTTTTTAAAATGCTGTAAGTCCAACACTATGCTGCCTTTTGTTCCTTATGCTAAAATAAAATTAACGTAAGTGTTGTTTTGAAAAGTGACACAGCCCCCTCAACTTTCTGCTGTTTCTTTCTCTCCTCCCTACTTCTATCACTTTCCCTGCCCCATTTTTGCCTTATCTTAGGGATTTACTAGGCTTCTTTTTGGCGAGACATGTTTTTGGGAAAACATTTAGCATCATCAAATTATTTTGAAGGAAGAGCAGATGGGAAATGTTAACTTCTTGGAAACATTCTTGTCTTTGTTTCAGCTGTGTTTGAATTATTTTCAATAATTTAGGAACTGTCTAAGGAAATCCACAAAATTGAAAATGATGTTGTGGTATAGTCTCAGTCTATCCACCCACCCACCCACCTACGCTACCTCAACAAAATAACTTATGACTTGCTCACCATATGAGTCACCCATAGCTCAGTGGTTAGAGCATCCCACCAGTATCTGGAATGTTGTGGGTTTGATTCCTGTTAAGGTTTTGGATTTTTTTTTCTGACCATTTCTTACGTTGTACCTTAAATATTTATTTTTGGCAATCATTTATCCATGTGCTGTTTTCTCTTATTAATTTATTTGTGTTTTTGTAAATTGACTTTTTGTCTGTCCCTCCTGGTCCCGGTTGTTCAAATGTTTGATAGCGCTATCCACCAAACAAATAACTATCCAGCAGATAAGTATTAGGGAAACCAATAATTGCACTATCCACTGGATAGTGATTTATCCAGTGAATAGCGATATCCACCTTTCGAACAACTGGGGCCTGGTAATTAAGGGTTGCTAATCAAGTCAATCAGCTACTTTATATAAACTATTGAAAAAAACTTGGAATTGATGAAAAATCCTTATTAACAGATGCTGTATGCCTTAAGGAGTGCCAGAAACAGCTGCAATCACTTTATGAAACCAGTAGCAAAGTCAAAATCATTCCATGGGACCAGAACTCTGCTGTTCATATTGACAAGATCTACACAGACTTGTCTTGGATCATGGATGACAGGACCCCCAGGGGAGTGATTCAAGAAAACCTTAACCACTACACTGGGATTTTTGCTCACAGAGAACCTCGACATTCTGTACCCAAGAGAATTTTGGTTTATGGACAGCCAGGTAAGTGAGTATTAATTAAGTAAAGAATTGTCTTAACTTAACTGGAGGGTAAGTACATGCAAAAACATACAAGAACACAGAAACCGTTCGTCTACTAACATAATGAATCTGCACAAGGTGTTAGCGTCAATGAAGTCTTTCAGCTCAGGCAAGGTAGATGTTTCTTGAGTGTTTCACTGGCATGTACATTCCAAGTGGGGTAATTTTTAACCATGCTGTCAAACCTGATAGGAAGTTTGGTCTGTTGCAATAGACTGAAAGTTAAAACAAAGTTTTGCAGTTTTCTGTGAGTTATCCAGTCTGAAAAACAATTGGCTTTAGAGCAATCAGCAGAACATACACTGTAGCCCCCAATATTAATGTAGTAATATGGTAAGAATATTAATATTGTGACTCAATTTTATCTGAAGTTCAAGTTTAATTAAATGTATGCTAAAGGGATAAAAAGAAAAAAATTATCCCAGAACAAAACTGAACCACAACCCATATAATTTGACTAATTTGATATCAGGTAAATAGTCTGTATATGAAGACATACAACTACTCATAATTGAGTTTACAAATTCATTTCCATTGTCTTTATCTTTCATTGATAATTTGTCATTTGTAAACTCCTCTTATTAAATTACATTGTACCGTTCAGACCTTTTTTCCAAACAACATTTTTTGTTGTATTTCAATTTGATCAAACTGACATAATATCACACTAAACTACCTTTATGTACTCAAAAACAAGGAAGGAGAAAATCTGTACTGAGAGAATTAAATTTAATGACAACATAATGTAAAAGAGACACCATTTTCGATGGATGTAATACAAAGCTGATTATCGAATTCAAAAATGTCCCCTTGGCATAATTTTAGAGGCAGAGGCCACCCATCATTAACTGATACTTTGTTAAATTGTTAACTATCCACCGCACAAGAATAATTTAAAAAACTCCCTTAAAATTAAGTTGTTTGAAAATAAAAGAACATTTCAATATAATATACATTCCATTTCACATGACTTTCCATTATTATAAAGTAAAACAAATCTATTGAAGAGGTATTGACAGTTTGTTGTTACTGCCTGCCTAGGTATCGGCAAGACTGTTTTCACGAAGAAAGCAACTTTTGACTGGTCCCAGCAAAGATATTCAGAAACATTAGGAGCATTTGATCTTGTCCTTCTGGTGAGATTACGTGACGTTAGTAATCTCCAAGATGTTCCGTCCATTCTGAGGGCTTGTGAAGTGCTGGATAGTAATGGTGCAATTTCCGTTGACATCCTGTATGATTACGTTTGTCGCCATCAAGAAAAAGTCTTGCTTATCTTGGACGGCTACGATGAATATGTTTACAGTTCAAAAAACGAGTCGCCTGTCTTCAAAATCTGGAAAAAAAGCCAATTAAGAGATTGTTGTGTTGTAATTACTTCAAGGGAAATGAAAGCTGAGACGCTGAGAAATTTTAGTGATGCTCAATTCAAAATTGACGGCTTTAATCGTCAACGTCAAGTAGAGTTCGCTCGTAGATTTTTGAAAGATGATAAAGATATTGCAGATTTTTTTAGGTACTTACAGCAGCACAACCTAAGGGGACTAGCAGAAATTCCCCTTCTTCTCTTAATTTTGTGCTTGCTCTGGACGAAAACAACACGTGAAGAACTACCAAAGGAACGCGCACACATCTTCGCCCAGTTTGTTAAGACTTTGTTCGATCACTTGCGTGCAAAACAGTCTGCTGAATCAGTGGTTAAAGATTACTCAGATGAATTATACGCATTAGGAAGCGTGGCCTTTGAAGCCCTTTTGCAAGGCCAGCTTTATTTCCCTGTCAGTCAGTTACCTTCTGGCTACAGTTTGATCGAGAGGCTGATTGAAGTCGGCCTTTTTCAGGTTTTAAATATGGCGAGTTTGAATCCTGAAAAAGGCGTGTACTTTATTCACAAATCCGTCCAAGAATACCTGGCTGCGAATTTCCTGAAAGAAGAGCTGACATCTAAAAAGGCTGAAAGTACAAATTCCCTCTTAAAGTTGGACTCAGTTAAAAAGATCCTAGAGATGACTGAGGTTTTAAAATTTGCTGTTCAGTTGTCAGAAGAAGCCGCGCGCGAGATTGTGATTCACCTTGGAATAAAGAGCGGACTGAAAGAGTTCAAATTCGACAGCGAAACACCGTCACAGTGGGACTTGTCAGACGAACAAAGAGATTGTATTAATGTTTGTTACGAGTTCTTTTTCTTCAACTTCTCAGCTGAGACAAGAAAAAACCTCTTTCCTACATTTCTTTCCTCTTTAGGAGGAGTTCTTGTAATTGATAAAGAGCAGCTAAATGTTATCGTAGAGGAAAAATTAGTTCAAACTACCGAAACACCCAACTACGTTTTTTTTAATAAAAGCATTTATAAAGATTATACAGAGCAGGACTATAGTAATTTAATAATTTTAGTACAACAATTAAACGCAGTTATTGTTAGCTCTGCAGGAGAAAAGAAAGCATCAGAATTTTTAAGCAACTCAACATGGCGTAGGATTGATGACTTTTTTTCAAAGAAAGAAGAAAACAACACTCACCTCTATTTAGCTAAAATTGTTAAAGATGAACGTAAAGGCATTCCTTTTCCTTGTGATATAATAAAGGCGCTAATAAGTAAACAAGAGACAACAAAGAAGACAAACATGAATGGTGATGAGTCAAGTGAAGAGAGCAGCAGCAGCTGTTGTTCAAAGCGTCATGGTCTCTCCAGGGTTGGGTGGATTGAAGCTCGGAATGTGAACAGGTCAGAAGTGGAACTGATGATTGCGATGAGGCCGTTTATCACCGCTCCACACGAGATACTGGTTCGGGATGAATACAGTGAAGTGTTGGATGCTGAGGTAACAGAGTCTCTACTGAGGAGCATCCAAGTAACACACAAACTGAAGAAATTATCACTCTTGGGTATCAATGTAACATCATCACCTGCTGTGGAGTTTATCAACAATTTATTTGAAAAAGCACCAAACTTAGAGTTGCTCGACATGTCATACAATCCTCTTCTGGGTGCAGGAGTAGACAGCTTGATTAAACATCTCAGCTGCGCTCCTCACCTGAAGTATCTGTGGCTTGTAGGAGTGAAGATGACTCCACAGCAGGTGATGGATCTGTCATCAGCCATCAAGCAGCCCGGCAACATCACTTATCTGGTGTCATACTACCACGTAAGTTTTCCAATTTTATCGCAATTTGTTTCTTTATTCTTTGTTTACAGTTTATTTCTACTCAGCCCTTGCCTTTCGCCATTTTCCTTTCTTTGTCATTTTTATACTCGACGAAACACGAGATTTACTTTTGAAAACAAATCACAAACTTTAGCAGATTCAAAGTATCATTTCAAATTCATTCCTTTCAATTGATTAAACTAAATCCAAAAAAAAAGTTTTAACCGAGAACAAGTAAATTAATCTGAAAGTGTTTTCACTATGCAAAATAATGGATCAGCGAGCAGATATGAAATTTCTCTTCGAGTCTGGTTCAACTCGATATGAGCTCACTTAACAAACTTGTGATATATGTATTAACACAAAAATTCCAAAGTATCAATTTCTCAATCAATTTTAATTCATTACTTTTCGTAAAATGATGAATAACAAGCATAAAGTCAAAAATGTGTTCTGTTCATGCTCAATTCAAACAAACAATTTGCAAAAATTAAGAAAAAAGGCTAACCACTTACAGTTTCACTTTTATCGCTAAGATTTTCGTAAAATCAGCTAAACTCAAGTAAAGTTTCTTTGAGAGTTCAGAAAACGAAGAAGTCCTTTCAGAGCTGTCCTTTTGTTTGAGTGTCCCTTGCGTTTCGGTAAATGCTTGTCCTCCCGTAAATAACCTCACTGTAGCGTAGGTTTTTGAGATAGCGTTCCACAAAAAATATATTCCTCTGAGACACTTTGGTTGAAATTTAACACCATACATTTAATTATAGGTAAAGCACTCCTCTATGGTACAAGCTGTCTATTTTTGTCGGTTACTTCTTTTCCAGTTTTACGACGAACAAAACAAATCCTGCGTCACTTCGCGTCTTTTATGAATGAGTTGAAGTTAATAAATGTAGTTTCCTTTAGCTTGCACAAATCCTTTGACAAATTCCTGAGCACATAAGACGAGTTTTTCTCTTAACTGGCATTGTACGGTGTTTTCTCATTCTTTTTGTGTCCATCTTGAGTATTTTTGCGTTGAAAGTTTTCTTTGAAGAGCAAACTCAACTGAAGTGAACAACAAACTACAAAATCAACAAACTGTCATTCAAAGTGGCGTGAGAGAAGGCTTGTGACGTGGCGAGAGCTGATTGGTTATATAACTACCCACGTGGTAGAATTTTCCCGCCTTTCGTTTGGTAGCGCAGCAAGCGTTTCTTCAGACGAGACGAAGGTTTTTGTGCGCCTCCCCTTCCAACCCCCACTAAGAAAAAACTGATCTGTGAGAATTTTATCAGACCAAGAGTTAATAGAAAAAAGGGCTCCAAGGTTTCAATAATTCGCACATTTTTAGAGTATATTATTTGCTTTTGCTGTTTTGAAAGTCTTGCAGGCAAATTTTAGGGGTTGAAAAGTAGAATGTGATCTTTAAGATGTGAGCACCTTTAGAGTTGCGTCCAAGAAGTCAGATGCATTTTTTGTTGGTTTTGTCGTTTTCCCCTCTTTTTCGCATTTTTAACTCCTTTTTTGAACAGGACTTTAGTTCGTGAGCCCTTGCTTTTTCTGTATGTAGGTAATTTCTAATCACTATTAAACGGCACAAAAATTCGGAAATTTGGGGTTGACAAGGAAAAATGAGGAACGTCTTGCGCAGCAACCTAAAGGGTGGTTTACACTAGCGACAGAGTCGGAGTTGGAGTCGTAAGATCGCTTATGACCTAGTGAAAATCGAAAATCGGAGACGTAAGCAGAGTAACCCGAGATCTGGCTGAGTTGATCTAACCTGAGTTTCGCTTTGAAAATTACATTCGGGCGGCCAAGGCGATTTTTTTAGCGGTAGCCGTTAGAGAGAATGCATGAGAACCGCTAAAATTGGGCCTGATCTCAGGTTATAAGCGGAATCATAAGCGCGCCGGAATCGGAGTCCGAAGAATTAGAACGTTTCCATTTCTTCCGACTCCGCTTACGTTCCGCTTATGATCTAGTGAAAACCAGATTGTCAGAATCGGAAGCAGGAGCAGAAGGATAAACCAATCCCGATGCACGTTGTCACGCTTTGTGATTGGTTTGGTTCTTCCGCTTCTGCTTCCGACTCTGACAATCTGGTTTTCACTACATCAGAAGCGGAACTTAAGCGGAATCGAACACAAGCTCTGCGCTTTTGATTATGACTCCGACTCCGACTCTGTCGCTAGTGAAAGGAAGCCATAATTTTGAGACACTCAGTAGAACGTTTTTTAGCGCAGCGGTACGCGCAAGACCATTCAGGACGAAATTACTGTTCAGGGCATGTGGATTTTAAGACTTTGAACTTAATAAGGCTTCGGAGCAGATTGCGAAATGAGCAAAATCTCTTGTTTAGTCCTAAATATAACTAAATTAAAGAAGAAAAACGTCTTTGTCGCAAGCAGAAATTTCTATAGTACTTCTTTGACTATGTGTTGTAGAAATGACCTCTCTTCGGGGTGGAATCATCTTGAGCTTTACTCAGGTTGGTCTTAAAGTCCCAAGAGTGATCAACATGAAGTTTCTCTTTACAATATCAAAACATTATCAAAAGAAGATGTTAGGAGAAGTACTAAATTGATGAACAAAGGAGAAGTACTTTGATCTTTTATCAAGTTCTCTCAACTAATTCTATAAGGCAATGTATGGACAGTAGTGTGGAGAATTTGTATTTTTATATTGGGGCTTACAGGGTTAATGGTAAATTTCTAGTTGTCCGATGAGCATTCACGTCCCCATCACATAGTAGTTAACCCCTGGGGTTATTTTTGCCCTATGTGTTTCATTGCTTAAAATCTAGACTACACTTTCGATCTTTTAAACGTTGCTTTAAAAGTTGGATGGTGCTAGTGTTATCTTGTGATTTGTTGTAGGATCGTGAAGGGAATCCCAATCCTGAACATGACTGGCTATCAGAAAACCATTGGAAAAGGTCGTTCCCCAGTCTCTTTTCTCACTCATCAAATGAATCACAGCCGCAAAGGCAACAGGTTGGTCTTATTTCTTGAAAAAAAAAAAACTGAAAAAAAAAAACATTCCGTTTAAAAACGTATGGTTTTTCTTCAGCTTTTCAGGAGTTCACTTATTATAAACTGAAACTGAGGGAACAGTAAATGTGTGTTATATCATAGTAGTTTCAGGCTGTTTTTTTTTTTTTTTTCTAGTCGCAATTTCATAAAAAATGATCAGTCAAATCAAAACAGTGTGGTTGAATGTAAGTCTTACTAAAAATAACAAGTTATTTCTGTGGTCTTAGACTCTTAGCTCACTTCTTTTAACAAGTGAGCTAAGTCATACGGAAACCGACGGTTCTCTTACAACGATGTCTTTTAGTTGTGGAAGTTACTGTCCGAACAATATTGCAACAGACTGCAATCCGTTTCGGAAATGTTGAGTGTTGTGTTTTTTTGTCAGGTCGATTCATTATCTGAATCTGAGGATGAGGAAGAGGAAGAGTGGGTGAGTTATCGGCTCTAAAACACAATGAGTAGCCGAATGTGCAGCCGAGTGTTTTTCACGAGTTTTTAATAGTTGATAGGTTGGGTTTGTTATTATTTACTTGTTTGTTTGTTTGTTTTTTTTCCTTTTTCTCGGCCATGTTTTATCAGATTGAAAAACTTGCCTTACATTTTAATTTACTTTGAATTTTCTTAATGACGTGTTGTTTATTTTATTTTTTAAGTTTTATGGTATGACTTTAAACGTTACTCTTCCTAATATCTTAGATTTTTGATACAGATTCACTTTTTTATCAACAAGACTTTCGTCAATTATTTGGTTCCTTTATCAGGGAAAATAGTGACACTGTTAGAAGATTAGATTTACTATGGCATTTTCAATTTTTATTGACTTGAATCAGGGACCAAAACTCTTGTTATGTACATGAAGACTGAAATAACGATCCTAAAAGATAAGAAATGGATAGTGTATAGTGTTAAGTGTGTGATTTTTGGCAGGATGAGGAAGGAATCATACAGTCTGAAGAAGAAACAGCTGAAGAAATGTCATCATATGAATCAGAAGACAACCAGGACCAGGTAAGTTATAAGACTTCTACCCTTAAAATTAACGCTAAAATAAATGACGTGTCGACCGTTTCAAGGCATTCTCGAGTTCGACTTCATTAGTAAAATGAATATTTGTATAATCATACTATCGTGGACGGTCGATTGAAGCGTTTTGTGTACCCCACGTTCAATATTCAGAGCATTGCTCCTCACCAGATATCCACAGCCATCATCACAGTGCCCATCCAGCATTTTAACATGACATGACATGAAAATGTCAACGTTCTCACTTTACTGGTTAGAGCCTTGTTACGCATTTTAAGCAAACAAAGAGCTTGAGGCTTAGAACCGACCAGTGAACCGAATATTGGTTCGGCTACTTAGGTTCTGTCTTTGTAGAAGAGTTTCTTTTGCTCAATCATCTTATTGGCTTATCAACTCCTATCCTGCACCAGGCGTTCAGATAGTGGAAAGTGCCACTCTCCACTATCTGAAAGCCTGAAACACGCTCATCAGCCCTTTTTTTCTTTTACCACTCGCACAGATTCTGGCAGAGACTCGCCTCAGTATTCACGACTCACCATTCCCCGCTGACGATCAAGACACCGTGGGAACATTTCCAGCGCCTCCTGATCCTACTGGTAAGGTTTCTTGTCCCCCTGCCCCCCTCCTCCCCCCCAGTTCCCTGCCTCCCCAATCACAGATGTAACAAAACCTGTTGGCGATTAACGCCCTGAGCACTAATAAGAAGTTGTACATAAGTTCGTTGCGCTCAAAAGTCAGTTTTGGTTTGTGAGATTGCCTTCTTTTTAATAGTTGCGGTGTAGACGTGCGACAAGTTGCTGTTGTCACATTCTGTTCGTAATTTTGATGAAAGAAATCGGACGTCAAGGACTATGTTTATCCATTAGTCTGTTTATAGACCAAAAAGGTATTCTACGCAGTACTACCCGGCATGAGTATTTAACGGACCAAGCCTTGCTGCCATGTACAGAAACGAAAAGCATGTCAACAGTTACAATAGTCACTGAGGACGTTTAAAAGGAAAAGATCCTCTTTCTCCTGTTCCGATGTAGATATTTTCCGGTGTTACCTAAAGTGAGCGATGTTTGCACTAATGATTATTTAAACTTACGTAGTAAAACGAGGGGGCATAACATTAAGAAAGGATAAATGTTCTAGAAGTCTATCAGTCTGAAATCGATGGTTTCCTTTATACGTTATGTGACGTAAGATCTTTATTTCTTCTTTAAGCTGATCCAATGTTAGCAGGGCCATCCATTCCTACTCGTTGGATGCTAATTTCTACCTTTCTTTCCTTAACAGCTGATCCAATGTTAGCAGAAGCGACTATTCCTACAGGGCATGGATCCAACCACGGTCTGGTACCTCACGTTCAGCATTCAGGGAATTACTCCTCACCAGATATCCACACCCATCATCACAGTGCCCCATCCACCATCTTTACACCTGGAGGATCCTTGTCTACCGATCCGTATCTCAGCAGTGGTCCTGGCCCTTCTACAGTCACACAGGAAGAGCTCATTGACGAGGTAATGAGGCCGGACGAGAGCGATGGGCCGGATTCATATTGCTGTTCTTGTATATTAGTTTGAAACAGTGTTAAGGATTATTGAGAACGACTTTATGGATCAGTCGTTTACTCAATAACAAACTTGTTGATAGGAATGTTATTGAGCATTGCTAGCCCCAAGAGTGTCAGAGCTCAAGGTCGTACCTTTACTTTCGTGGTCTTTGTTTAGTATTCATCTTCACTGGGATGCCTGTGTGGATCACACGCCTAAAACCTAATGATAGGAGCGTCATTCATCATAGCTGGGCTCTGAGGTGTAAGACAATAACACCCGTAATGAAGGTTAAAAAAACATAATCGCCATTGATTATTTGGAAACAAGTCAATAAAAAAAGATTCAAAGATGAAACGGGGTTTCGTGGGACAGGTATGTTTCAATTAAGCTGCTCAATGCGATAAGCGGAAAGGGTGTTTAATATCTGAATTAACAAACTATCAGCCGTTTCTTTCCCTATTTAATGCGCACAGGAGGTATACCTATTTGATATGCTGACATCGTAAAGATTGAATTTTGCTTTATTAAGTAGGGTATGAAAGCTTTGAAGTGAAGTTTCGGTTAGGAACCTCATGTTTTCCTTTGTTTACTTCACAGGGGGTGCACTCACAGACTGAGATTCAAGAGTTGCTTAAGTTGAAACACTTGTCCTTTGATGATGGTTGGTTGTAAACATTTAGATATTTCAAAAATAACTAAATACGATCTTACAATAGAACCAGGTTTTACCACGTTTCGGTACTTCTTTTCTGGAGACCCAGACAATAGGGACGATTTGTCATGTCCCTCAAGTGTCCTTATAAACCGATCTCTACTGTATAATGTCTGTTTCTCAGCAAATTTTCAGAAACTTGGTTATATGAAACAGGTTTTACTGTCTTAGTGTCTTAGAAGAATCTCCAAAAATATATCAGGACGGAGAAAAAAAGCGGGAAGTGCAGGCGTTAACTGATTTACTATTTATACTTTATAACAAAATGGAAGGAGCCTATTTGGTTCTTAATAGTCTACTTTTTGAGACTCCCCTCGACTACGGAGACTACCACTCATTTCGTCTTTCTTACTTGTTCGTGTGAGATTTAAATTACAGTAAAATAAACATGAAAGATTGTGGTTATTGCAATCAAATAAAACGGTCATAGCTAAAAGGTCATAAGGAGGCAAACTGACTCCAACAGGCATACCAACTTGCAAACTGGAAGCCTGTGCCATCATACAAGCAATGAAACGGGTTTTAAAGAGTTATGAACCTAGAGATAAATCTGTCGTTGTCAGTTTTAATGCCGCAGACCTCATTTAAATCAATTTATTACAAAAGAAAGTAAGCTGATTTCGTTCAATGAGCTTTGTTTAAAATCTCCAATTAATTCTAGTCTTCTGTATAATTTGAAATCTGTTAAACTTGGTTTGATTGCGATGATGTGTTTGTGCGTACATTTTAACCTTTGACCGCTGCAGTTTTTTCGCAAAATCAATTTTGGAAGAAGTGGTTTGGTTGCACAGTGAAATTTTGTGGCGTTATAGCAACTCTTTTTAAGCAGGTCTAAATGGTGACGAAATGAATCGCGAAATTGAATCTTTCCTTGCTTTATTTTTCAAATCTAGGTGACGAAGGTCCTCCGCGAAAGAAAATCAAAAGGGAATAGTCTAAAGCATTGCCGTTGACTGAAGGTACGCTGAATGGTTGAATGTCATAACGTTTACTAAATTTCATTCGTTTTAACAGTACGTAGCATTACAGTTGTATTTTGCTCTATGTGGTCCGGTGGATTAAAACAAATTTGTTACGGATCCTTGAGAGAAGTGCGACTGGAGCACAAGCGTACAATTCTTCTTTTGAATGAAATTCTGTACCTTAATGGTAACCATTTATCCAACAATTCCTATGAACTAAAAAACATTTCCAGTTATCATAGTTTATATAACATACCTTCAGATAGATCATTATGAATCATTAAATAACCAGGGATCAATTTAATAAAACTTTTACAAGTGTAATTTACAAGTGTAGCCATTGTTTTAGAGTCCGTAAACAATGGCTACACTTATGAATTACACTCTTTATAACCACATGCACTCACTTGAGTTTTTTTTTTCTGCTTCTGTCACAACTATAAGAAATTTATGGAGTTAATTTGGCGATTAACGCCCTGGTTGATTGAATACCAATGAGACACAAGCGACCCCTAGCTTACAGAACTCTGCGCATTACAACCATTTTCATTTTATGAAGTAAACCTAACCGACCGTTATGAACAAACAAACAAAAAACCGTATATTATTTTAAAAAAGTCAGGATCTAGGTCTTAGATGAAAGATTCCTTGCAATGCACCTTGGTATGTTGTGTAAGATTTTCCAAGGAGACATTTTCCCGTGTTAACTTCAACTGTCAATGAATGGACTTTTCATGACATATTGCATGAGTGCTTTAAATAATTGCAAAACTAAACGGCATCGTATTGAGGGAGCAGTATACTTAAAGGCCATGAGTACGTAATTAGTGGTTCGCGCTGCACTATAATGTCACTTGGGTTGATCCTAATTTGTAGCTTTATTTCTCTGCAGAAGGTCCGGTTTTAGCGGGAGATCGTATAATTCCTATAGAGTGCATTGATCCAGCCACGGTCTGGCACCCTTCGATGAAAACCTCCCTCTTAATTCATGGTTTGCGGGGATCGCCACTGTTTGGCCAGGGAATTGTAACAGTGGTTCTGTTACGTTCTTAGTCTGACCACACCCTCCAGTTATCCCGGGGGTATTTTTTCCTGTATGGAGCGCTGAGCCCGGAACTGCCACTACGTGGATTGCAATCGGAAAGTACAATTCCTAGCGGGACGCATCTCTCTCTGGAATCGCCATTGCCTGGGATGAAGAATAGAAGTCCAGTTGTCTTTAAACTCGTACAAAATGTCAACAATCCCTTCGTTGAACAATCCTTGAATCTGACGCAAGTCTATAAGCGACTAAACTACGGCGCACATAAACGTTTCAATGATTTCAAATTTTTGTTAACAGCGTATTACAATAGTACAATCTGGTCACTACTGTAAATAACATTTCATTATTTTTGACACCAAGAAGTTTAAGTAATTGGCATCGAACACGTACTAAATGTAGACAGTCTTTCGAATCAATCTGAAATAAGTCCGTGGACGACAATATCACTCTGCACATACTTGTTACGGTGTAAGATTTGTACAGATTCTAATCTTTTTGAATTGTAATCGATTTTTGGTATATTTATTGCTGTAAATAATATTCAATTAAACTTATTGACACGAACAAAACTGTAATTCTGCTGTGTGATCTCTACTGTTATCCTCTTATTGTTTCCGCTTGTATAAAAACAGCATTATCGTATTTGCTGCTTACTGCAGCGCAAGTTATATCAATGTAGGGTCATATATTTTCATCACGCGCCTTCCCGCTATGCAGGGTCAATAGTAGTAAAATAAGCTACAAGTAGAAACTGCAATTTCCCACGCCTGAGAAAATTTTAATATACCAAGCGACCTCCACAAAGTTCCGTTAACTTGTTTGCTACGTTGCCAACTCAGATGGTAAAGCATTGGTTACCCGAAGGATACGAGCTATTTTTATCCAACCTCATCCTTCCCTTTGTAGTAGCTGCATAAGAATTATGGCGCACACGTAAGAATGAAGGTGGCGCCCGCGAGGAAGGACAAGACGCGCGTGTACTTCCTCCCTCACACGCGTGCGGCGGGATATTTAAACCGCGAATGGAAAATGAGTGGCAATCGGGGTGCTCCTGTACTCCGAATGTTTCACTCTTTTAAATGCAGTGGAATTTTCAGAGGCTCATTATTTATTAGGCGTCTTAGACGCATCTTTTAGCGTCTTGTAAGTGCGTTTACGAATAAAACAAAGAACCAAGTAAACGTGTTTCAGGGCCGAAACAAGCCTGTAGCCGCAAAACGACTCTCTTCTCATTTTCATTTCATTCCAGCTGACTGAAAATAATGTGGTTCAGTCCTCTCACTGACAAGAAACACAAATAATATAAAATGGCGGCCAGAGGCGGAATTAGACAGCAGATCAAAATACTATAGTGCACTTGTACAATTAATCTTCATACACTCCGATGAACAAGTGTTGAAGAATCGAGGGTTAAATGATTGAAGATCACGACGATGACATTTTTTTTCTCGCGAGTACCGTAAAAACCGACAACTGACTAAAAATTTACAGTAAAGAGGATCAAAATACCTGAAAATGACTGTCGTTCTTGCTCCACCTCTTCTACTGGTAAAGGAAAAACTTGCAAAAATCTTGCCCGACTGCCGCCATTTTGTGTACTCTTGAACTTGAAGTCATCATGTGGTACTCCGGGTATGTCACAACTACAAACAAAAAGAATACACCATGTTGTAAAGTCATCTTATAACTGTGCCAAACTGACAAAGGCAATAGTCAGTATGACCTAACGGATGCAAAGAGGAAATTAAACTTGCCTAGTGCGCGTCTTAATAGCTATGAAAATAAGGTTCTGAGCACAAACGACATTTCATCCATAATTAAACGTGCATTAATTAGGAAGTTTGTCAAGTTTCACATTGTAGTTGTGCAACAACAACGACAAAGAAATAAACAATAAAACGTGATGCACGTGCAAAGTTGTTTTTTTTTTTTTGCTAATTAGACGTTTTGATTTTTGATAAATACAGTTCTACATGCAGTTTGCTTTCTTTTGTTTCTAAACGCGATAACATGTTTGTGATCGAACTGATATTAAGCACAGATTTAGGAGATTTCTTCGCAGCGGCTTTAAGTTTATTTTTTGTTTGAGTGTATAAACGAGAACTTCGCTGTTAGCCTTGGCTAAATCTACATTTTGCTTTAGCTATTCTTGGTTTTAAACCACGTGACAAGGCTGCCATGTTGGATGATAATACAGTAGAACTTTTTCTTGAAGAATTCACATGAAAATAGAGTTGAGTTCCCAGAGGAAAGAAATGCTTTTGTTCTTTTCATCCAACATGGCCGTCTTGACGTCACGTGCAAACCAGCAATAGTAGGGTGACTGTGGGGAGTATGCCAGAGACTTTCTCGGGTCCTTTTTTCTGGGTAATAGGTCGGTAGGAAAAACTTCCCGCGACTTCGTCAATCGACAAAAAATGTCGAACTGTTCGCAAATTTTAGGCTAGTTCTGAAACTAACCTAAGTTCCAAGGTGTAGCCTTAAACTATCCAATCAGGAGACCATAACCATTACTGTCGAAATTCTCCTTATGCAGACTTTTCTACTGCAGACATTTCTCTTCTTTCCGAGGTTACAGAACTTCATACAGTCCGAGCCTGTTTATTAAATGTATGGTGACATCTTTTTAATGCACGCGCGATAATGCTGACATTTGGCTTGAACCCCTTGGTGTCCGTAATAAAGAGGTTTGATGATTGTACTCCGGCGTTTTCCGACTTTTCCCATCCGGTTCGCTTTTAGATTTTTGCAAACATATTCCAAACTTTAAAAGCTAAGGTTTGTATTCAAAAGAATTTTCTCAAGACAGCTCATGCTCAACAAGTAGATATGAACTCACCCTTTTTAAAGTGGACTTAAGATAAGCCTCTGGGGAAAGTAAATAATGATTATTCTGCGTCACGGTACAATGAATCATTTCCGAGAAACTAGCCTCTGTTCAAAGAATACCTCAAAACCGGTCAAACAGGAAACGTTCCAAGTCTCCCTGCCAATGAACTTGAAGGCAAGACGGGTCGAGGAACGGTGGAACTTTCGTGTTCAGTCTTATTTGTGATTACTTTGGGTGCCTGATTTTTGAAGTTTTCTCAGTTTCTTATGAGCGCTCTGAAGACAGGGTAATTTGTGATAATGGCTTCGAGAGAAATACTACTTATTGGACTTTTTGTTATTGTTTTTACTCAAGAATTCTCTTCAACTGCAGGTCAGTAACATTATTCAGGTGGTTTATAGACAAAATGAATCTGTCATAACACTGTGGCATACAAGGCTATAAGCGTTGCACAGATGGCGTCTCCTTTTTGTGGCTACCAAAAATTCGAGAGACCTATCTAGTGAAATAACTTTGACTTTGCTTACTGACAGGAGCGTAGCTTTCACCGGACAGAAAATGATGCGGCTATACATACTCATGTAAATGTTTTAAGAAATCATCCAATAAACTATTTTTCTTTATATGCCGAAAAGCGGACTTCAGTATCTCACCCTGTCTAGCCACGAAATTACACTTGACTACGATGCGTTGTTATGAAATATAGAGAAACTTTATTCTCGCTTCTAGTCACCGAGTGTTTAGTTTAATGCTCAATCACTGGCATCTTGAATCTACGATCGCTTCTGAGGTGATCATGTATTGGAAATGCTCAGTGCTTATTATTTTAGATTTTTCTGATACAGACTGGTAACGATATTTAAATATCTTACGGGTTTGAAGACGAGTTAAACACAGTTGTTACGTTCTTGTCGTGTTGGTTTACAAGACCTAAAAAAATTATTAATTCATGTTGAAAATACAAGGAAATTAAGTCTCTTAAACATATCGCCTGATTTTTTCTTTCATTTTTGGGCCTTCCAAAACATGCGAATTTTTGAGGAATTAACAGATCTGCAACATGGTTTGTTTTGTAGCCAATTTCTGAAGCAACAAACTCGCAATTTGTGATTTTTTAAGACGCCTCGTGTTTGAAACTAAATTAGTTATTTTCTATTCTTTTATTATTCAGTTTTTGACACCATCATGCAATTTCTGATCTGATTAAGATAGGATCATAGTTTCCAATGTAATGTTGAGATTACGTATATAACCAACGAAGTTCGGGCATCTCGTTCACGGTGATGAAAGTCACTGATATTCGACTTGAATGGTCGAACACTGATCCGTGGCAATCATTTCAATCATTACTAACCTGGCTCACTACTTTAAAATAGTAAATAAAGGCGCTGCTTGCTAGTCTAATAACAATGCCCTCTGATCAGTCTCTGTTAGCGGTCAGTTTTGCGTTCTCCTCTCCTAGAAGAGTCACTAAAATTCTTTGACAATCTCTTAAATGTACCTCACTGATCGGCAAGCCATATGACATATCGCTCGTAAATTAAATGACTATTTCCTTCGTTAGTATAAGGTGCATTTACAGATTATATGCCTACAGAAGCTTCCGTCTTTGTTTCTGAAGCCTTTAGTTCAGTAGTAGATCGGTGTATTCATTATCGGCAGGTGTTTTTTCCCCTGACTCCCCCTTAATCATTACTTAAGTATTTGCGACAGACTTGTACATTTTGGTTTTGGCTTTGAGCTGTCTGATCAGTTTTCTTTTGCTCATTTTTACCTTTTTACCATGGGCATCTAACGCGAATCATTCTGCTGGAGGGATTGGAATATCTGTTTAAAACAGCTTACTCGTTTCTTCGAACAGTTGGACTTGAACTTTTGAAACTCAACGAAAATTCTTACCAGTATTTAAAATCTTTTGTTTCCTGAAATAAATTACGGTTTTGGCGAGTATTAAACGAGGCAACGTAACTTTGCGGTATATGATTTTTATCACCACTGAAATTATTCGGCTGTATGATATTTTGTTATGTGTTCAAAGCCCTTAATGAATGATATGAAGCAAGATGCGAGCCTATATAATGCCGCTGTCAGTTAACAAACGTCATTATGGCGAGGGTTTGACAATGAGTTCTTTGTAGGAGCTTCATGTTCCGGTATGTCCCAGACACTAGACGAAGGCTGCACGATCAGTGACGACTGCAGCACGATCACGTGCAAGATGAATTTTGTTGAGAAGCCAATCACATTCAAACTCAAGGTATCAATTGTCATTTTCAGTAAATACCCGCCCAGTAAGGTTAAGGTACGGAAAAACGAGCAACAAAAGACGCGCAACTTGTCTTGCAACATTGCTGTAAAACAAGTTGCACGCTTTTTGTTGCCCGTTTTGCCGTACCTTTAAGGATGTAACAGGTTTAAGCCTCATCTTCCGAGGGAGGTTTATTTCTTTTGTTCTACTGATTAACACCAGCTGCAGTCGCTGAACATACCGTGCGTAGACAGCGCCTCTGGAAACTAAGGCAACCGTACAAGTGGTTCAGTTCTTGTCTTCCTTGGGTTCTGAAGCCTGCATTCCATCTGTTTTCAATTCAGAGTTACGATCGGGGCAAGACAAAGCCTGCGCATTAAAGAGTATTATGATGTTTTTCGGGATTCGTCAATTTCGTATTGTCCATAACTATTTAACTTTGTTTGTCTCCGCTCAAAATTTTGCATAACTCAGTATTGTTTCCAATTTTTACTGGGTATAATTAATTACATTCTTCCCAAGAGTGATTCAAAACAATGCCCATGTAAAATTCTAGGGGGCGCGGGCAAACAAAGTATAATACAGGCCGGGCAATTTGAAAATGGCGATTGACTTAAGTAAAGTCAAGTAAGTCAAGTTGAATGTCAATCGGATTCAACTCCGCAATGATAACCGACAAAACCCGTGGGTTATTACTAATATTGTAAGGCCCACGTGACATGGGGAAGAGTCTAATGCTAATAGTAAGCCAAAACGATAGATTTTGCTCATTAGCATCAGGTTCGAGTTTTTCTTGGGCCTAGTAAGATTATTAAGAAAGAACAGTTAAAAGAACTTAGTTTTATGAATGGTAAATGAATCATAATTGTTGTCAAAGGTATATTTGCTGTCTCAGTTGTCAGTGACCTTTTAGGGTTAATAAGCTGCCATATAAAGGATAAAACTCATACCCAGTATAAACAAATGTACTATCATTCACTACTAAGAAAAACTGGCATTTAATCATTACCAACCAGATTAACAAATGTGATGAACCCGTCACTGTAACGGCCTCTATGAATGTCCCGGATTTGCGTGTCACGTGGTCTCACACTTACACCAGTGACGACATCATTGAAGTGCCAGGATTTACTCTATCTTTACCTTCTATTTTCTCCGCTGGAGTGTACGTTCAAGTTCAACTCAAAGACAACGGGGACAGACTGCATCTTAAGGCAAGTACTTCATGTAAAGCGACTTGTAATGTAGTGTGACCTCAATTTTAAAAAGGACATTATGTGACGTCAAACACCAAACGGACCATTGTAATGGAGGTTAAAGTGCAGGACATACTTTAAAGGAGTGAATTCAGCTACTGTATACAATTAAAAGCTTTTAAAATTTTCATATTGTTGGTGCGGTGCTTATTTAGATGCGGCGCCCTTTTGAGATTCGAATACTGTCACGTATTTCTATCTCATTTGGCCAAGTGCTGTCCATCAAAACAGAGGTAAAAACAGTGCTTCACTGCCTCCAACGGTCAAGATAGGGAAACCTTAGAAACTCGATCGATCGTTTAAACATGCAGCCAAAGTTGTCATTTTTTAACAACCGTGAAGAAAGTGAAGGAATATATTTAAGAATTTCAGCAGGATTATAAACTTTGGCCACAAACAATTTTATGATCAATAGACTGAAAATAGTCTAGAACAACCCGGCATTCAATGCTAATTCAAGTTCATTAGCGAGTTTTAATTTCATGTGCAACAGAATTTAAAACTAACTCAGGTGAAAATTTGAGCGCTTAGTGACACTAACGCATGCGGCGCCCAACATCAATCGTTTAAACAAGAAAAAGCCAGAGTTCTCTGGAGAGGGAGATTCTGCCAGCAGGAAAAAGAAAATCAATAAGTTCGAAATATTTCTGTCCTTTAGGTGAAGCTACTGGCCGGTGGAAAAGTGTTGGGCAAAGGTGTTTATCCTGTGAAAGTTACTGTGATGGAGGGAGACTTGCCGATTTCAACTAACGATTGTGGTGGGTATGCTGATCATGATTAAAACTAGAAATGTGTCTAACGCATTCCAGAACTTGCATTCGCAAGAAATAATTTTTACGCTAACAGAACACAGTAAATCTGCATTAAATTACCGTCAATTAACTCACCTGTTTGGCAGGCGTTCGAAAGGAAAGAGGATTTTGGGTGCGTGAGAAGCGCGAGAGGCGCGCGAGGAAGGAGGGAGGGGAACCTCGCGCCCAAATTCCCTTTTCCCTTACCTTTCGAACGCCATGCAGCCTTTCAATTAATTTTGTTATGGCACATGCATATATAATTGCTGTTCAGTTATCAGTGGCCGATTGGCCAGGAAAACTTGAAATGTTAGAAAAAGTATTTTCAAGATTGTTACCGACTGGGTAGTGACCATATTACATTAAAAATATAAGCAGTTCTACAGCAGTAACGGAAAAGGAACGATATCCGTAAATTTTAGAGTTAAAAACACAATGTGGTCTATTAGTGTCTGCAAGGAGAGAAGATTTATACCAGGTCGGCTACCAGGTCTGAAATAGGACAATGGCTCACGTATCGACGCGTAGATGTAAGGAAGCCTAGCTATGAAAAATTTACAGGTATCAGAGTTCATCTTAAAAGCAACACACTGTCCTGCAGGCAGTCAGTGCAGGCCCATTAAAACAGATCCTTTCCCTAAGCAGGGAACGGAGCTTAAAAAAAACCAGGCCTTTTCCCACGGTAAAACACTTACGACATTGTCGCAACAAACATGAATACATAATCATGTTTCAATCTCGTCTGCAGGGATCCCTTTTTGTCATGCGCTTATATCGGGACGTTCTTGGTGCTGACCAAACAGAAAGTGGGATCTGGGTACGAGAGATTGATCATATTCACTATCGCAAAAGAAAATTAGTGACACTGCGCTTGCGTTGTGGGAGTGTGTCAAACAGATTAAACATTTCGAGAACAAAAAAAAATGTCGTGACAACGTACCCTGTGAGAAACTTGTGACAACCTTCGGATTTTCAAGTGGTGGTACGACCTGTCGGATGCTGCAAAGGCAGCAGTGATTGGTGGACCTTTTTGACGATGAACATTACCATAACATGTTGTGACAAAGTTTGAACAGTTCAACCTCTTCTCAATAAGTGGTTACAACGTCTCAGAACACTGTTGAGAGGCGGTGTCAAACCGTCATAGAATCTGTTGTCAAATATGATTATATATAAACTATGAAGCTGAAAGTGGATACCATTTCTATCTGAGGAGTGGCACATTATTCCTTATGTTTCCAGTGTCCTGTCCTTGGATGAGGGTAGAAATGGACGGCGAGACTGATCTGTAAGAAATGTTGTTTGAGGGCGGGCTTAATTTGTTTAAACATGTCTTCAAGTAAAGTTGTATCTGTGTTCTTTGTTGTAGGGATGTTCAAGTGGTGGTACGACTTGTCCGATGCTACAAAGGCAGCAGTGATTGGTGGACCTTTATTGGTTATCTGTATTCTTGTCATATACTGTTGCTGCTGCAGGTCCCGCCCAGCAAATCAAGGTGCTGTCCTCGTTACACCTGCAGTTGGCCCTACTGCTGTCATGGCAACAAGCACTAACACCACCGCTCACATGCGACCGCTTGTTAATGTTGCTTGAGTGAGTACAGTGGAAAAATGTGCCGGGCATGCGCAGTTCTTGATAAATTTTGAAGTGTTTTCCGAGGAGATAAGGCTTAGAGTTTACGCAGTATGATGCAAGCATAGTCAATATTTGCAGATACTTTCCGTAGGGAAATAGAAGTTAATATTATCAACAAGCTGCTGCATCTGCGTATGGGTATAGGGTACATGTTGCTTGTACTTGCGTCGTGCGTGTAAACCAGCCTTAAGGTGGATTTTCACTGTCGCCTAATTAATACGTGCGTACGCGCGTAAATTCGCGTGTAAATAAATTAGAGGCAATGTATGGAAGGTCGCGCGTAAACGTAAAAGTTAAACCTCGCTCTCAACTTTTACGTTTACGAGCGGCCGTTCATACATTGCCTCTATTCTATTTACACATGTAAATTTTACGTGAGAAAGCGCGTAAAAATTATGCGACAGTGGAAATTCACCGTTAAACTTTAAGCCGTTTTTGACACTTAATATTTGGTTTATCTACAGTAGAAAGAACAATTTAGAACTGTTAGCTATTTGTTTTTCATGGCCGATTTTTTCGGTTTCGTAGTTTCTTACAGACAGGTTTATATTTCCATAGCTACATTCACTTAGGGTATAAAAAGTTGGTTGGATTTTCGCATTTGATCGCTGTGTTGTTTTTCATCGGTTACTGACCACTTTTCACACTGGATAATGTGACACTGCGTAAATATCATAAAGAGAACAACTTAGTCTATGTTCACACTACATCGCATAGCTTTTGCCCAGGCACGAAAACCAAACCGGATGAACACTTAAGAACGATGGTTGGTCGGCGCCATTTTTGTAACAAAGCGAAGCTGCGCGGCGCCGATCTCTAAAGTGGACTGGGTACCATATAAGATACGTGTTCACACTACAGTCAATTCTCGTCTTGTGGACACCCCGCTATAACGGACACCCCGATAATACGGACAGCAGCTAAATCCCCTGCAAAAAAATATTTCAGACGTTTGACTGGAAGAAACTGTCGCTATTACGGATTCTCGCTAATGAGGACACTAACTAGAGGTCCTTACAGTGTTCGCTGTAAAGGAAGTTTACTGTATTATGGGATAGATTTTCGTCTCAACACGAAAAACTTTCTGCTATAGTGTGAGCATAGCATTAAATATAACATCTACAGTTGCGAAAAGTCTTGTGCGCAAAAACTTGATTCAAAGGCGCACGAGATCATTTGATTGATCAATTTCTTTGCTTGTTACTTTTTCCAGCTTTCTTTCTGTTATTGTTGTTGTTGTTGTTGTACCGTGTTTTTTATGACATTACTCGCCTACAGTTTGGAGTTAGAAAAAAAAGCTGTACTGTAGCTGAATAACTTGAGTAGTTTATTAATAACATAAGTGCTATTGATCGATCCTTGCATTTGAAAAATAAGTTTAGGATGTAGTAGGAAATTTACAAAGTTTTTTAAACCATTATCAATAGCCAGTATAACCTAAACGATGCGAAAAGAAATCAAATTTGCACACTACGCGCACTAAAACCTAAAACAAAATTTTAGCTGAAATGGGCCGAATCTGTGGAACAGTTTGCCCAAGAGCTTACGCAGAATAGCAACACTTGGGCACTTAAAGAGAGAGAGTCACCAGTTGTTTAAACCAATGGTAACACATGCTCCGCCTTCGCGGCAATCTTGATGTAAATCAGTTTTTCAGTTAGCTGTTATTATTGAGTCTTAATCCATATATTAAGTAGTCATTGTATTTTGGTGAAGATTGTACCGTGTCGAAATAAAGTATGAGCTTATATAGTTGGATACATTTTAAGTGTAGCATACATTTTAAGTATTCAGTCAGGATTAACGGAAATTAACAGGGGTTTGAAGTAATATATCAAACATGAGATGCAGTGTTTCATCACCAGATGAAACACCGAGAAGAGAGTTGAAAATACGACGCGCAGCGGAGTATTTTTGACGAACTTCGAGGTGTTTTATGTAATATATCAAACATGAGATGCAGTGTTTCATCTGGTGATGAAACACTGTGTCGAATGTTTGATATTTCTTCTCAAACAAAATCATTTTTGAAGGAGAAATTAAGGATGCAAATACTAAGCAGTGTTTCATCCGATTTCCAAACACTCATTAAACATTAATTTCCTTTGTATTTTCTTAATGAATTATTAATGAGTTTGAGAACTGGTGATGAAACACTGTGTCGAATGTTTGATATTTCTTCTCAAACAAAATCATTTTTGAAGGAGAAATTAAGGATGCGAATACTAAGCAGTGTTTCATCCGATTTCCAAACACTCATTAAACATGAATTTCCTTTGTATTTTCTTAATGAATTATTAATGAGTTTGAGAATATCTATTTTTAACTGTCCAACACTCCATTCGCGACTAAGGTGACTAGGATTCATTTTCTCTTTGTAATCTGCGTCTTCAGTACAATTTCCATTAACGTAGCTTCCTTCAAGCGCAAGCAGTAATTGGAATTCTGAGGAGTGGTTAATTAATCTTGCTACAGCCGGAACACTTAATGACTGAGTTCCAGGTAAAACATTTGATTTTGTTTCCCTCCTACTGGAAAATATTGAGATTTGAAGAAAACAAAATTAACTGGTATCGCGAGGGTAAAGTCATTTTTTTGTCATATAACCCGGAGGAAGGACACCGTATAGATATTGAAGTGTTTGAATTGTTGCGGCATTACCGTAGTCGATTAATTTGGCATAGGACAGTACTGTCTACTATGAAGTCCGGCTACAGGCGTTGAACTTGATAACTTTCGAAGCGGTTGTTTGCGAAAGCGCGAGCTCCTTCCTGCTTTTAATTTACTATTTCTTTTCACTTGTGTCATCACCTTACTCTTTACCTTTTTTTCAGTTCTTGTTGTTTTACCGCAGTAACTTCATATTCTTAAAAATTCTTTTCCTCTGGAGCGCGCCTGCCCAGTGTAAATCACCACTCTCAAAACAAAGATTTAGACTGTATATAGTAGTTAATATCAATTTCTATGTTTACAGAGAATCAGGGAGTGTAAATTCGAATGCAAACTTCTTTTTTTTAAGGCTGGCAGAGAATTTTTTAAAGTCCGTTTTTGGGTGGGTAATAGGTCAGGAGGAAAAACTTCTCGCGACTTCGTCCCTCAAAAGTCGACTTGCACGCTGGCAGTGAAACTAACCTTGGATTGTAAGGTGCACCATTCAGGATCCCATAAACAGTCAAAATTCTCCTTATGCACACCTTTTCTATTGCAGGTTCCGAGGTAACAAACTCCTGACCTGTATATCTGTATATCGGACATTAGGATCTGTCCCTTTGGTGTCCGTATTAACGAAGCTTGATTGTATTCGTTTTGCGACCACGCCCATTACATTTACGCAAACCTGTTATCACACGATATTTCGCGGCCTTCCTGGATGAGTGTCAAATCTACTTAGGGGGTGGGGGAAGGTTTGGGAAAAGGCTCTCTCTCCCCACCCTCCTTTAAAGTAGACTTTTGCTCCAAGTGTTTGAGACTAACCTGTCGCGGTTTTAAAAAACCCGATCACATCTTAGTAAAGATTCAGACACCAGATATGAGGAAGCGTAAGAAAGGGCCCTTGACAGCTTAAAAATAACGCTTTATTTAGAGAGGTTGACAATTGACAGTTACTGAAGCACTTCGTCCCCAGACGTTGACGTCATTCCTGAAAATTATTGCATAAGGCAGTTGTTCCACAAGGCAGTGTGCACTTCACATCTTTGAATCCTCCGAAACGGACGCTCTACTTCTGGCTCCCGAACACAGGTTTGTTTAACACATGATTTCTTTATTTGGATTTTGAGGCATTGATCTGTATTGATAACTAAGCTGAAGTGTGCGGCTTTTGTAAAGAACGTCAATGTTATATAAGTATGTTAAGCTTGGCTGACTTGCTTTCGTCTTATCAGATCGCTTTATATGTTCACTGCTTCGTGGCAGTGACTTTAAACTCTGATAAACTAAGACTCATTTTCGTTTGTTCCTGAAGTGCAGGTATGCAAGAGCCTCAATGCTTCCCTTGTCTGGCGTTTTTAACTCTCTGTAAAAAGGTCTAGAAAGTCCCGAGGACAGGAATCGGCGGCCTCTGTCCTTCTCCATTTTCACAGTTTTTGGGTTTAGTAATATCCAGTTTCCACTAACGACGTACATTACGCTTAAATGTACACATTAATTATTAAGACTTGACTGAACGGTGAAACATTTCGCTCATAAAAAACATAACAATGGGCCTTTTAAGGTGCACGCATATGAACGCTATTTATGGTAAATTTCGAAAATTATGTCACATTTGTCAGTCATATCTCTTCATGATCAGTCCAATGGTCGCCGGTTTCCGTCTGCATTTAGTGTAGGCAGTGACGTTCATCTAGCAAAATGAATTAGCTAAGATAACATGACATAGAACTGCTGTGTTTCTCACTCTTTTTCGCTAACATTGCTTGACTTCTGGAATTTAATTCATAAGATTCACGTGAATTATCCCATTATCTTTGAGACGAAACGGATGTAGGTTCCACCCACCCACTGCTCACGCGATATTTCTCTTCTGCCTGATCCATCACTTGTTCTCTCATACTCTTAGCGTCTTCACTAAAAATTTCACTTTGCTTCAAGTTGGAAAATTTCTACGCGAAAATTGAGCAATCAAATTACCATGAGCCCGGGTTCATTTTTATCTCCCAGCTCGTGAAGGCATCTTGCGTGGGCGCTGTTTGCCACGTCATGTAAGTCTTGACCTCTTTCTAGACTTCTTAATAATCAAGGCCTCTGTTTTCATCTGAACACACTTTTTTTTTATATGAACTGCGTTCGAATGAAATGCAACAATAACAAAATGGAGCAAAAAAGATTGATCTGTGCTAAATTACTTTGTTGTACTGTAATAAAAGTCGCGTGATTCTGCGTAAACTCTAATAGTTTATTCCCTTGTCATTTACGTAACAAGTGTCGTAATTAAATCCGCAAATCAACACGATTCTATTTGCCCACAACTTTCAATCATGATCAATATATAGGTATAGCTGAATTGAAAAACAGGAAGTACGTATCGTGTAACGCAAAGCGAGCACTGTAAAAAAGTAGTATTTCGCACTGGTTTTTAGTTCATAGACTTTCTGTAAGGCTCGCGACCGGTTCTCTCAGTAATCGCACTTCATATAAAGGTTTGTTCTCGATTTTCTTTATCTTCTTAGTGTTTAAGGCATTGCAAACAAACTGAAGATCAACTTTTGTGTGTAATATGCTGCACTTCATCCAAAGCGATCGTTCACATCAGTATTTTCTCTTCGATTTTTAGTTTCCTCTTCACAATTTTGAAATTTACTTCAAGTGAAACTGAGGAATTTGCTATCAAGTCGGTCTCCCCATCAGTGAAGTCGTGAAGGTATGTTGACGGATGGCGCCGTGTCTTGACCTTGAATAATTAGATCTGTTTCTTCTTCTGAACACACAGCACCAACATTGTGTTTAGATGTGTATTCATTAAGTAATAACATGTACTCTAAATGGATGTACTCTAAATTGGTTATTGCTCATAAATTAAATCGTGTGACTCTGAGATCCGAATGGATCCTTAACATCAACATAATGCCCTTCTACCGAGGAATGCGGAATCCTTTTCAATCATAATCAATTGTTTCTTTCAGTAGGAAAGAATCGCGATGCTTGACTCCGAACAAGGACCCGCTCTGAGCTTCGTTTTCCCTTACGACTTCCTCCATCGAGTTTAAAGGTTTGTTTTAGATTTTTATAAACTTTATTTTTAGCCATTTAGAGCTCTTTTGTTCGGAGTGCCACAGTCGTTTCTAAGCTGTTTATTCCTGCGATCTCTAACAAGAGATCTGCAAGAGGGCAACGCGCGTATTTTTGATCTGCCCGACACTAAGAGAATCAAATCTCCCGATTTTCAATTTGCGGTCACTACACATTTTAATTCAAAGATAAAGAGTTATTCATCTTACCTCAAGTCCGCGTTCCACACCTTAGAGACGTGCGTACCGTAGTTAGTATAGACAGTACAACTTCCTATAAACAGGCTTGGTAAATTTAAACAGCTTAAACCGCGGCTTTCTTCTCTCTTTCTTTTTAGTCTTATGCTGTAATCATCTACACTTGGAAAGAGGTTTGTAATTATTTTACATTACACATTCTTACTAGTTTTTAATCACAGAGGATAATTTGACCAGTCCAGGAGGGCTCCTCTTGAAGTCATGTCATGGGGACTGCCAGATTTCGACATCATATGATCTCGTTATAAGCTTGCTTTTCACTTAGTGTAAAAGACCAAAGAGTGCTTTTTTTTGTTGTTATACAGGCTAGCTTACAGTACCCTTTCAATCGGATTTCATAGTCTTTCATGTAATCAGGCAGCCAGTATCCAGAGGCCAGTATGAAATAAGGCATGATTTTCCATTCCTCAGTCGTGTCTTCTGAAAACTAGGTGGACTGAGATCTTTAAAAATTGGCTCTTACGGTGAGATAGTTTTATAAAGATCAGAGTAATTAACAAACTAACGGACTGTTTAACTCGATCGGGTGACAAAGTGTAACGGATCTGACGCTTTATGTAAATAGAATCATTTGTTTGTAAGTGCATCAGTTCTTGTCGTCAGGAGTTCAGCAACAGATATACAAAACTGCTTAATTTTTAAAAATGAAATACAGAGAAAGAAGATAATGGAAGTAGTCTGACCATTGCAGCGCTTCTTAAATCGCGTGATTTTCCAGCTGATTTTCCAGGTTCAAGCACCAATATCCGCAGGATTCTGCTTCGCTCAAATTAAAATACCGTAAAATTCCGAAAATAAGCCCCGGGGCTTATATTTTTCAAAGGCCCTTTTTGAGGGGCTTATTTTTGGAGGGGCTTATCTTCGGAGGGGCTTATCAACGGAGGGAAATTTGCGTTTCAAAATCTATTGGGCTAGCCTTATAGTTGGAAGTAAATTTACCGTTTTTGCTTTGTTTTACTTCGTATTTGAGGGAAATTTTCCAAGTACGAGTCCCCGAGGGGCTTATATTTGGAGGGCGATTTAACGGAGGGTTTTTTGCGTTACCGGTTTGGGGGGCTTATATTTGGAGGGGCTTATATACATGGAGAGGCTTATTTTCGGAATTTTACGGTAAGGAATTTTTGCAGGTTAACCGAGCGGGCACTGGGACTATTCAAAGCGAAGATTTTCGAAGATATCCAGCCTTCAGAAGTGTTTTGTTTCAGTCTGTTTGTAAGGTAAGTTTCCCTCCCTGATTTACATGTAAGTTGTGAAGAAAAGTAAAATAAAAGATTTTTAGGTCTTTCTCCCTTTGGTTAACATTTACACTTTGTCCAGCTAACAATGTAAACTACGTTCTTTCTTCCAGATCGTGTGCACTGATCACATGGTGATCGTGAACACTCAGTGAAATCAACATCGGTCATCTCGGAAAGGTAAGCTTAAGCTTGTTATATAATTACTTTTATTAATAGGCATTTTCTTGTAAAAAAAAAAAGGCTGTTGCTGGTGGAAAAATTGTTATTTTTGTTTGATGCTCGCAAGACGAGTTTTATCACTACATTATTTTATGCACTGCTGCAGTGTGCCGCCAAATTAAATTATGCTCGCAAAGACCATTTGATATCTCTTTCAGTCAAATCGTGGAATCGTAGTGAAATGTAGGTCAAACAAAAAGGCAAGAGGAGAAGAACTAACTGCAGGGATCACTTGTGTTATTTGAGGTTGAATCAGAAATATTAAAATGACCCGTTACGTGAAAAGGTGCTGAGTGCATGACATTTTTTTTAGCTTTGTAGATCAGTTACCAAGATTCTGTAGATGTCACCACCTGATAACACAAGATTAAAGTTATCCTCCTGAAAGTAAGTTTATATTCTCTGTGACCTCTGCTGTAAGTGTGTGGCGTGTGAGCTACCCTATAGCACGCTGCAGTTGTCAAAATGTGATTGGCGGTCGTAATAGACAGCATGTAAGGCAGCAGGGGGCAAACAGTGATTGATGGGTTAGCAGACGCAATTTTCTTTAATATAGTGTGCTATAGTGTCAACATGGTTTTCGCGTGTTGGATTTTCATCAATAATCACGCCAAGAGACTTAGAGGAATGAGAATGTTTGATCAGAACATTATTTACATTTAAGGAAGGCAGAGATTAGGTAGATTATTAAGCTTCTGCCTTGAGCTGTTTAACATGAATTCAGTTTTAGTCATATGTAACATTAATAAATTATTTATTTGTGATAAGCCAGTGATTAATGTTGAGCAAGTCTTCATTCAGGGAAGATTGAATGGAGTGGATATTGCCATTCGAATAAGTCAGATGGGTATCATCAATGTAAATTCTTTATTTAAAATGAAACAGACAATTAGGCAAATCATTGATATATAGCAAAAACAGTAGAGGCCCTAATGTTGTTCCTTGGGGAATACCACACTTAACGGTGCAACATTCTGAAAGGGAACCATTGACAAGACATTTCTGAGTATGATTATTCAAACAGGAGGAAAAACATTTATGGGTAACATGACCGTGATATACTATAAAGATGTATTTAGACAGTAGGATATCATGACTGACTGTGTCAAACGCTTTCTTAAGGTCAAGAAAAGCAACAGTGTTAACATTACCTATATCAATATTACAGGCCTCTAATAAGGCTGTAACTATTGAATTGAGCACATGGAATTCGAATTTTGGTGCTCAGACACAATACTATGATCCGATAAATTGGCAAACAGTTGATGATAGATAATTCTTTCAAATACTTTGCCAATTATAGAGATAACTCATATTGCACGATAATTGTCTATGTTGCCTCTTTTGCCACTTACTTGAATAAAGAAGTAACCCTTGCGGACTTCCAATCGTCTGGGAAATATACCATTGGCTAAAGAACTATTAAATGTAATTGAAATAATAATTATGAGGTGCAATTGATTAAGCACAATCTGTAATAAGCTGACTAGATATTTCATCTGGACCAGCACCTCAAGATTTATTCATTTTTTTAAAAAGAGACAACACCTGATTACTATCAGTGGGGATGAATTTGGAATCTTTCACTTTAAAGGCCAGAGATATTTAAATTCCTGAAAACTGGGGCCATTGTTTAAAGGTATTTCGCAAGCCAGTTGCGGGCCATTAAATTGTAGAGAAGTGATCATCGAAAGTGTTTGACAAAGCGGTTGAATTAGTCATAGAAACTCCATTCGGACTTTTAATAATTCCTTAACAGAAGACGTGCCGGATTTATGAGAAGTATTAGCTCATTGATGACCTGCCATGTTTTATGCAGGTCGCCATCAGTTTCACTTAATTTGTTTTTATAAAATAATTCATAAGCCTGTTTGATTTCAGCATTGACCTTAAATTGTTATGCGTTCTTTTAAAGCAGACCCATCTGTGCGGATCATTGGACAAAAAATTGCTTAAAGTGCCTTATCAGCAGTTAAAAAGGGATCATGCAAAGTTCTAAACTAGGTATGTGAAAGGGACAGTACCATATTTTGTCAAAAGAAGGTAGACGAAAGGGGTACCTTTTCTGTCAAAATGGTACTGTAAAATTCCGAAAATAAGCCCCTCCATGTATAAGCCACTCCAAATATAAGCCCCCCAGAATTGTAACGCAAAAAACCCTCCGTTAAATCACCCCTCTGAATATAAGCCCCGCGGGGGGCTTGTACTTAGAATTTGCCCTCGAGTACAAAGTAAAACAAAGCAAAAATGGTAAATTTCATTTCCACTACAAGCTAGCCCAGCTGATTTTATAACGCAAATTTCTCTCCGTATATAAGCCTTTCCCAATATAGGCCCCTCCAAAAAAAGCGCCTCAAAAAGGGCCTTTGAAAAATATATTTGTATTTGTATTTGTATTTATTTATTTGCCACACGATTACAATAATTACAAAGAAATGCCAAAAATAATGTAGGAAGAAATGGCGAGGAGGCCTAAAGGAAACTATAGAGCTTATGTTAATTAGGCCTCCTCAATTACAATTTTTCGAAGATGGCATAAAAATTACAGCGACGGATTCAAAATAATATCGGGTGGAAAATTAAACTAATCAATATTACGGAATTAATATTGTTGAATATTAAAAGGCTTTTTCGCAAGATTTCTGTTGGAGTATACTTAACAATTATTCCATGACGGCGCATTGGATATGAGATGATAGATAGCCGACGAGGCGCATAGCGCCGAGTTGGCTATAATCATCTCATATCCAACAAGCGCGAGTGGAATAATTGTTTTATTAAAAACGCCCACAAAATCTCGTTGAATCTCCCCGACTAGAACAAACCGGAAAAGACAAGGGACTTCCGCTATTCACATGTCACACGTCTATCAAAACTGTCAACACGCGAACGGACTCGCCTGGACTGCATGAATGAAAAATCAAAACATTGTAGCGATGAACATCAGTTTTTTAAAAACTCATCGGAATTCTAGGATTTTACACGGTAGAACAGCTAAAAAAAACCTGGCAGATAATTAATGTGAAGGAAAAGAATTTGTAAGTCACAGCCGTCGAAATTACTGTGAATTTGGATTTTCGGTGCAGTTATAAAAGTAAGAACAAAGGAGAAAAACTATTACCTTGGTCGCTTGTTATGAAGTTTGAAGCCACAAGCTGGTTTTGCTGAACGAGAAAAGAAGCTATAACTGCCGCCTCGATTGCTCTAGTGAATGGCTGCATAGCCTATATTTGTAGCTGGTTACTTGTGATTTATATTCTTGATGTCGGATAAACAAGCTGCAGTTATCTATCGGCGAGTGACTCGATCGGCTTCGCAATCATGAAGAAACAACACTTGTCTTCTTTCGTAGCTGGTCAAGGTTCTTTAGTTCCATGTGTTTTCATGTGTTTTTCGACAAACTTTCAAACAAGCTCTTGTGACTTTTTTGTTTGTTTTTATCTTATTTCTGTCGATGAAATTGCATTTCTAGTATTCTAAGAAATGAATTAAAACGATTTGCTTCGGGCGCCGTTCTATCCTTCGCGAAAAAAAATCTCAGCTAGCTTCCAATTTTAAACTGGCGCGTACAACGACCATATATGGAGAGCATGGTATAATAGCTCATATAGCATAACGGCTAAGCCAATCAAAATGCTAGAATTGCATTATCCAATGATTCAGTTTTAAATAATAATAATTATTACAAATAAATGCCTTAAGTGCTCTTTTAAAAGAAAAAGGTGAGGAAGTGTTGATGATGTTGGTGTTTAAGGTGTTGTAAAATTTAGGTCCTTGATAAAAAACGGAAAATTGTTTGGTTCGAGTACGACAGAAAGGCAGACGAAATTTACACAAGTTTCTTGTATTATACGAATGAATTTGACTTTGTAAAGTAAATTTACAATTAAATTTTAAAGGTAGAGTATGGTTTTGATAGGAGTACATGAATAAGCCTAGTTGTATTAAGTATATATCATGAAATTTTAAGATACCAAGATTTTGAAAGATTGGATCAGTATGTGCATTGAAAGTGGTTTTAGCTATAAGTTCTGATCACCCGTTTCAGTAAAATCTCAAGACGAATAAGGTTAGTTCTGTAAGTGGAGGCCCAAACTAAGTTGCAGTAAAAAAAGTATGGATAGACTAGAGAAAAATATAGTGTTCGTAAGGATTTCGTAGATAAATAGAAACTGGATTTATGAATAATTCCTGTACATTTAGAAACTTTATTGGCGACATGTGAGATTTCAGATTTCCAATTTAAATTTTGTAATCATCCATGATTACTCCCAAGAAAACTGTTTTTTTTACTTGATCAATTTTTTGGCTATTGATTAAAAGTTGAATAGTTTGATTTGTACGCTTTTGGCATGGTTTAAATACAATGAATTTGGTTTTTTTCAAGTTTAATGAAAGCCTGTTAGCTCTAAACCATAATGACAACTTATTTAGCTCAGCGTCCAGTATATTAGTGAGACACAAAAACGTTTGTATCATCGGCAAATAATATCAGTTGTAATATTGTTGACGTGTTGATTATATCGTTGATGTAGAGCAGAAAAAACAAAGACCCTAGTATTGAACCTTGGGAACGCCACACATGATATTAGCACAAGACGAAACATAACCATTGTATTCTACAAATTGAAGTCTGTTGGAAAAATAGCTCTTAATCCATTTCAGAGCCAAGCCACGTATACCATAGTGTTCAAGTTTATCAAATAAGATGGAATGATTGACTGTATCGAAAGCTTTAGAGAGATCTAAACAAACACCAACGCTAATTCACCACGATCAATAGCAGATGAAATTTTTTCATGCAAATCAATCAAGGCAAGCGTCGTAGAGTGGTTTTTCCTGAAGCTAAACTGGTTATCACAGAGAATATGTAAATTAGTTAAATAATCATACAAGCGATTATAGATGATTCTCTCTAGAAATTTTGAAAAGCTTGGTAGAACCGAGACAGGCCTATAGTTGGTGAATAGTGACTGGTCATCAGCTTTAAACAGTGGTACCACACGAGCTATTTTCATTTGATCTGGTACAACGCCATGAGCGATCGATAAGTTCATAATGTGAGCCAGAGGTCCCAAAATGATTTGAATGGATTCCTTAATTATAGACATTGGAATATTATTGTATCCAGCTGCTTTCCCGGAAGCAAAGGATTGAGCAATGGTAATAATTTCATCCTCTGTTGTTGGGCTAAAAAAGATTGATTCTCGAAATGATCCAGATATAAAATCTTTATGTGAACAAGGAGGAGGCTGTATCTTCTTTGCGAGGTTGGGACCAATACTAGAGAAGTATAGCTGCAAAACCTATTTGCTACTTCCACTGGATCAGAAATCTCCTGACCGTCTGACTTAAATATTGTATTTAATTGAGGCCTTGACTTTTTTCTATTTAAGACTTTGTTTAAAGTTTTCCAAGTCGCATGTGTATTTGATTTAGCATCTTCCAATTTCTTTTCATACTACCAAGGTGTGATTCAATTTGTTCTTGTATGTTTTGTAGAGTGAAGAATTGTCGACTGTTGGAACTTGAAGATATTTTTTGTAAAGTTTATTCTTTCAATCAATCAATCAATAAACTTTATTTACCCTCGAATTTACAGTGTAGCACTTAAGTGCTAATATCTTCGAGCCAACTACATTAATAAATAATTATAATAAAAAGTTAATTCTATATAGCAAAAAAGATAACTAACTACCTAGACAACTAACTTGCAAATTATCATGATGTAGAAAGGTTTGCAGTTCCTGCCCTTTTAAGTAAATTATTGTTCCCAGTAGATATCAGTCGTCGAAAAGAAGTAAAATCAAAAATAGTGCGGTAATGGTCAGGGAGAGAATTCCAAGATGTTGCTGCCAAGTAACTAAAGGAATTGATACCATAAGAAGTGGTCAATGGTTTGGGCAAACAGAGCATATTATGTCCTCTTAAAAAATAGGTGCTAGAGCGTAAACGAAACATATCTTTTAAATATCTTGGATAATCAGAAAAATGAAGACATTTAAAAATAGTGAGAATCATGTTTTGTAAACGCTTGTCCTTAAGGTTTGCAGTTCCTGCCTTTTTAAGTAAATTATTGTACTCAGAGTTAAAATCCTTGAAAATAAATCGAAGAATACGTTTGTTTAAAAGGTCCAGTTTATCAGAATCTTGTTTACTAGAGAAATGCCACACCATAGAACAATAATAAAAGTGAGGAAGTATAAATGCCTTATAAAGACGGAGCATGGTTTCAGTAGACATCAGTTTGCCAAACCTTGTCATAACGCTAAACTGATTGTTTACCTTTTTACATATAGAGGACACATGTAACGCCGAAAAGTTCCACTGAGTCATTTACTGAGAAATTAAACTGATGGTCAGTTTTTCCTAGTATCATCCCTTGGTGTTTGCTGGGATTTGCTATCATTCCGTTGATCTCGTACCAGGCATTTGCTGAGCTAACCTCACGCGAGATACGCCTTTCCAAAGATACCGGATCCGTATCGGCGGTGTAGAGTTGACCATCATCTGCATACAAATTTAAATGTACAGTTTTGATTTGTAGGAATAAATCATTTATGAAAATATTAAAAAACATTGGACCAAGAACACTGCCTTGAGGTACTCCTCGCATGACTTCTTGCCAATCAGAACTTGTATCACCTACTTTCACCCGCTGCATCCTACCGTGTAAGTAATCTTTAAGAAGCATACAACTTCTACTGTTAACACCATAGGCCTTCAGCTTGGCCAGCAAGAGTCCATGCGGTATCGTGTCGAAAGCCTTAGATAAATCCATTGATATCACTGCAACAATTTGTTTATTATCCAGACTACGCTTCCAATCTTCTGTTAACCTCATCAGCGACGTTTCACAGCTATAGTGTCTCCTATAAGCTGAGATGTAGTCAGACAATATTTCAGAATAGAACTGGTCTAGTTGAGAAGCAAGAAGTTTCTCAAAAACATTATTTAGGGCCGGTAAAACAGTAACGGGTCGATAATTCCCTTTACTCAATTCATCATTTTTCTTGAAAAGAGGTGTAACCTGCCCCATTTTCCATCGAGAAGGATATTTGCATTGTTTGATCGATTCATTCATTAACTCTGCTAGTGGACCAGATATCGCAGAAGCGGATTCCTTAAGAAGCCGCGGAGTTATGGTGTCGTGGCCGCAGGCCTTGCGTGCGTTGATGTTTGATAGTAGTTTTTCAACCTGGGTCTTATTGGTGTATTTAAAATTAAAATTATGTGTGGCGTTCTTTCTTCTGTTTTCCTCCGCAATTGCTCGAATGCTGGGGTGTGCACTGAATTCATTTCCAAAGTTATTTTCTTTAATGTCCTGTACATCATCAACGATGTGAGCAAAATAGTTGTTGAACAATAATTCAGCTAGTTCTTTCTTATCCGTAATAACCACATCGTTTTCAATTAGTGTGATGTCATTGGCTTGTTTACTGGACCTCGAATGCATAAAAGGACGATAAGCCTCCCAAAATGCACGTGGATTGTCGGTCTCTGACTTGTTTTTAAAATGATCTTTAATCGCTTTGCGCCTAATTGACGTGCATTTGTTTCTTTGTTTCTTATATTCGGCGTAATTAGCGTCGGTCCTCTGATGTGTGAACTTCTTCCAAAGTTTGTTGCGGTGACGAATGGCTTTACGCCATTGTTCGTTCATGAAAGGAATTTGATTGCCCCTTATGTGTGCTTGCTTTTGTGGTGCGTGCTCGTTTAGAATGTCAAGGTACAGTGACTCAAACACGTATTGTTTATCGTCAATATCGTCAAACACCCCCATAACGTGGAAAGGGACATTATGTAAATCACGTAAAAATAAATCCTGGTCAAAATTCTTTAGACTTCTCAGTTGTATTTTGCGAGATCGCAATCGCGGAGCTGTGGTTCTCAAAATAGTATATATTAGAGAATGATCGCTGATATGAGCATCCACTACGCCCGAAGAAAATATTCTTCTTGTGTTGTTTGTTAAAATCAAGTCGAGTAAAGTTGACGATGTCTTGCCTATACGAGTGGGTAATTTAATCAAATTTTTGAGACCGTATATTTCCAGTAAATCTTTTAAGTGACCACTGTCCTTAGGATCCAACAGATTACTATTGAAGTCTCCAACGCAGATGACATCGTTTGGAAAAGTCGTAACAACTTCAAATAACCTGCTCAGTTCAAATTTCCACTGAGATGTTGGAATAGATGGAGGCCTGTAAATCGCCATAACAGTGAGCCAGGATTTTGCTACCTTCACTTTCAGTATGATGTGTTCAGTCCTGAAGTTTGACGTATCGATACCATTTTGGTCTCCAAGCTTTTTTGTCACAGTGAAACACAGATCACTTCGTACGAATATCATAACCCCACCGCCATAAATATTTCTATCCGATCGGCACATACGGAAACCCTGAATGGCAAACTGGCTGTCAGGATATGTTTTATCCAGCTTTGTTTCAGAGATGGCCAAAATGTCGAACCTTCCGCGCATAAGCCAGTTTTTGATCTCGTGGAATTTAAAGCCAGCTATGCTGTTGGCATTGATATGACCGATCTTAACGTTTCTCCGATGCGTTTTAACTAAAGTGTCAAAACTCATCCAAGTGTTGTTGTGGTCTTCGTTCTCACTCAGAGTCTGCTCTGTGTCACTGCAAGAACTGTAGCTGGTATCAATTTCGCTAACGTCAGCAAAAGGTAGTTGTTTTATCTCGTCCAAGCAGGGAGGACATATCCAACTACCATTTCCAGAAGCCTGTAATCGCTTGTACTCTTTAGGTGAGATTCCACCGCACTTGATATGAATTTGTCGAGAGCAAGAGCTGCAACTCACTGCCCTGTGATTTTTAGCCACCACTTTTCTACAAACGGTGCAACTTTCCGGTCCTGGATTAGGGCTAATGTCTCCACTTAGACGAAGCAGTTCAAAGTTGAAGCTTGCGACGCTGTTGCTGTAGTAGTAAAATCTTGACTTAGTGTACTTTGTATGACACCTATTTACAAAATGGCGGCGATTTGCAGCAATGGATGACATCAGAAACATACACACTGGTCTCATTTGCTCGGTTTCTGAATCCGATAATACATTAATATCATTATATTCTCTTCCAAGAATGCCAGGACCAAGTAGAAAACAGCGAAACAATTGTAAGAGTAGAAATAAGACCGTTGCAACGGAGCCGTGATATGCACGTGTTTGCGCCATACCGCCCGGTCAACACTTGTATACCGGTCAATATCTTGTAACCGTACTGATATATCTATCACTGAAGCAGTTTTATATGTAGACAGGTTTGTCTTTTGAGAAAGCCGTATTTTTAATAGCGCGATGATAGATGTAACACCTTGCTGCCGAGTGGAGAAAGGCTCTTTGTTTTAATGGATTTAAGAAGAGCTTTTGTTAACCACGGTTTTTTAAAGCACCTCTGCTTTCTAGTCACCTTCTTGAGAGGGAAGCAATCGTTATAAATCTTTGTATACATTTCATGAAAGCGTTTGTACGCAATATCTGACTCATCACAAGTTTTAATCGAAGACCTGAATCAACAACTTCCAGTTTTTCAACAAAAGTAGGAATATTATTCGGATTCTTATCTCTAATAAAGAATTTATAAGGGGTCTTGTCGACATCGATTTACGGACTTGTTTAATAACGTTATCAAAGGGTAAGGGATTGGACCTCGGGGCGGAGCCTCCCTGTATAGAACTTTGTTGAGTACCCCCTCCCCCGGGGGAATGCATGGTGTTGTTGTTGCATTGCTTCCAAGTAATATCTCATATTTTGATGTCATCTTTACCATCTTTTTATTATTTTCAGGATTTTATGTCATTTGAATTAAACACGTACAATTAGTTGAATGGTGTGAAGCTATCAAAGAAGAAGGTGATTTAGCTGAGTTTATTAAATTGATTGCAGTAAAATGGCAAAGGGAGTTAACATTGTAAGCTTTAAAGCTATTTTCTTGCATCACTAGAGTATTATACCTCACATTTGATTTAAATGCATTCATTGATATACTATTTATTACACAGTCAGTAGAATGGTACAGGCCAGAAACTATTAACATATTGCAAACATTTCTATTGCCTTGATCACTATTTGTTTGAACCTCATGGTACAGTCAGACCTTTGCTAGTAATAATTATTGGCCTCTCCTCTAAACATAGAGACTTAGTCATGGCCCCAGTCACTAATATTAAAGAGTGTATTTTTGGTCGGGAATCAGCTCTCATAAGTTGCTTGGTCACTGCAGACACTTACAAACACTGCATATTGACCTTTGTGAAATGGACCCCTTTCCATAGTAAGAACTATTTGTGGACTCAGGAAGTTACAAACACTGTTTGCATATTTTGACCTTTGTGAAGTGGATGAACACCTCTTCTAAAAGTGGACACTGACTGGTTATGGGCTAGAAACTCTGCATTTGACCTTTGTCACTAAAAGAGGCAAACATCTCGATCTTTAATTACCTGTAGGTGGACACGATTCTCCTGGTCACTGTACAGACTGGTGTCCACTAATATAATAAGAGGTTTGACCCTTAAAATAAAGCTGTGACATAAAGGTAATTTGTTAATAAAAAAAGTTGTTGGACTGTAATGTGGTGATCTTATTAAATTAAATTTACACTCTTTAGGGACATCTTTGACTTAGACTCAATGGCGCAGCATCAACACCTTAAAAGAAAAGGAGGTTCTGATCCTGATCATCAGATGTCAAGAAATCATGCCCCAGGCCTCCTCCGTCTCTAAGTATTGAAGTGCCTGAAATGAGAGATCTTCCAGACAAGTTAAACCCTTGGAGTGACGTCCAGCTTCCTGTTGACATTCTTTTGTTGACAGTAGAAGACTGCGAGTTTTTAGCCTGTTATGCTTTCTTGAAAAATTCTTTTAAAAGTTATGACCAGAATCTGGGATTCGTGTACTTTGGGACCATGGGTGAAACTGGAGAAGAGGCACTGAAAGTTGCTTTAATGAAATGTTATAAAGGTTCTTCTGGTCCAGGTGGCTCTCAAAATGTTATTAAAAATGCCGTGATGCAACTGAGACCCAAGGCTGCTTTTTTGGTTGGCAGCTGCCAGGGTATAAACCCAGAACACACCAAACGAGGAGATGTAGTGGTATCCTCTAAACTTTCAACTGAACAATTCGCAACTCCAGTAAGAAGAAATATTGGCAACCTTATCTTGTTTTCAGCTGGAGGCTGGAATCCACCATTAAAAGATCCAGTGGGTGAAAAAACAGTACAGGTACACCGTGACAGTGACATATTCAGTGGTAGTCCATTTATCACCAAACAACGCCATATGTCTCAATCTCGCATGATTGCAGTTGAAACAGAAGGGGAAGGTAAGATTATATACATATTTTACTATTACAACAATTTGATGTAGCATTTAATTTGAGGTCTAGAGCAGAACTCTAAATAAATTGTCCTTTTCGACAACTGAGCTTATATGACCATGGAAAATCACAGTACTTTATTGGTTTGTTGACTACGGTTGGCAATTTTGTCAGATCAATTATAGGGTGCAAACAAGTCTCTTATGGTATTAATAATTCATACATCAACCAATATGTGTTTACATTAAAATATTTTGGAGAAGTACTAGTTCACAAGTTAAATATTTTGCAAGGGAACATAAATTAAGCTTATTAAAACAATAAAATTTAGTCATTACACTGTAGAGAAAAATTTACAGTTTTGCTAGATTCTTTCATGTTGACAAAAAGGATTGGATCGACAAAGCTTTTAATTAAGAGCCAATTAGGCTGCAAAGAATCATCTTTTATTGGTCTGTTTTTCTACTACTTACAGGACTGTTTGCTGCAGCTCATGATATGAACATTGAATGGGTGATTGTTAAAGGGATATCACATTTTTCTGATGATAGCAACACTTCTGATGACTCCTGGAAGTCATTTGCTTCCATCATGGCAGCTTCTGTTATGTCCAACATGTTAAATAATCCAGTTATTTTTAAAGAATGGCCTCACTATGAAGGTAAATTGTGACATCCCTGTTCTAATGAGTGATAATGAATAAATTATTAATAGTGATGAATTTTCTGTTCAGATAATTATTTTTATGTCAGCTGGTTCAATATTATCCTTGAAAATGACGGCCTGCAAATATCAGTAGATGGAGTGTGTGACTTTCCACCAAAAGCATACTGCATAAGTTTTGTTGAGTTCATTAAATAACGAGAATAAACACCTCCTATCTATTAAATGCCCCTAATGGTTCAAGTTTTTCTCTGTTTGAAACTCAAATACATACATTAATATTAAAATACCAAATAACAAAGGCCAAAAGTAAAATTTGTTTTGAGGTGTTTTCAAATTTATAACACTTTTTTTCTTCACAGACTTGACAGCAAAGAATCAGCCAGGCAAACAGATGCCAGGTACTATTCCATCAATGTAATAACACTATAAATCCAGGAGTTTTTCCAGATTAAATGATTGAACACTGGTTTCACTAATATAAACATTAATATCTTTTAATGTTCTTTGTCACATCTGAGCCCTCTTGCACTTTTTTTATTTACAAATAATATGGCAATAAGACAGGTCTTTGCCAAGAGAGCAGTCTCTTTTTGTCTGATATTTAATCCCTTCCCCCCCCCACCCCTCAAAAAAAAATTTGCTGACAAATGCCGTTTGAAAAAGGCCGCTTTAGGGTCAGTATCTGGCCAAAAAGAACCAAAACTGCCCAAAATACTGTATTTCCTCGAATAACAGCCGGGGCAATTATTTCTTTTTTTGCCTCAAAAGGGGGTTATTATTCGAGGGAGGCGATTATTTCAAATATTGCTCACTGGAAGTCGTCCCCTAAATATTTTGTTTTATTATCCCATTAAAACAAAAAATTATCACATCCAAATAAACTGAATATGACCGGCTTTTTAAGTGTTCCAAATTTGGTTCATTGATTGTAATTTTCAGAGCTTGAATCATCACTGATCAGTTTTGCTGGATCACTGATTCCACTTCAACTTGACAGGAAGGGGATAAAAGAAAGTGAAGATGGGAAGAGGGGTGGGGAGGGGGGTGATTATTCCAGGGAGGTGTTTTTTTTAAATATTTCCATCAAAGGGGGGCGATTATTCGAGGGACAGCTATTATTCAAGGATATATGGTACTTTAAATTGAACACCATGCTGCCTTTGGTTCCTTATGCTAATAAATGTCAGTTTTGTTTTGAAAAGTGACACAAACCACTCAACTTTTCCCTTTTCGCTTCCTTGCCCCATGTTTTCCCTTAATGTTGGACATAAACTAAGGCTTCATTTTGGTGAGACAGACATTGTTTTAAGTGAAACAAGATTCCCTTATCTTCTCGAAAACCTTCTCGACTTTGTTTCAGTTGTCTTTGAGTTATGTGTAAAGGCCTCTATTAATTTAGGAATTGCCCAGTTTAATTGAAAGTGATGTGAGGAAGGGGGTCCACTCCCAAACTTTCCGCTGGTATAGTATATTCTATTGTCATCCACCAAACCCCACTAAAAAGATTATAAAAGGAACGATCACTAAGACTTGCTTGCTGATTGAAATCCACTGGACAATATCAAATGATCACTGGGTCATTCCTGGTGCTGTTTCCTTTCATTAATTTGTACTATTTTATTCATGATATTTCTGCAAATTAACTGTCCACCCCTCTTGTGAAAAAATATATAGTTATTAAAAAATTCTTCTTGGAAATGATAAAAAATTCTTGATAATAGATTCTGTATGCCTTGAGGAGTGCCAGAAACAGCTGCAATCACTTTATGAAACCAGTAGTAAAGTCAGAATCATTCCATGGGACCAGAACTCTGCTGTTGATATTGACAAGGTCTACACAGACTTGTCTTGGGTCATGGATGACAGGACACCCAGGGGAGTGATACAAGAAGAGCTTGACCACTACACTGAGATTTTTGCTCACAGAGAACCTCGTCGTGCACCCAAGCGAATTTTGGTTTATGGACAACCAGGTAAGTGAGCTAATGAAGTAAAAAATTTAATTGTCTTAATTTAACTCACAGAGGATAAAAGTACATGCAAAAGTCACATACAATAACAGTAACACAGAAACCATTGGTCCACTTGCATTAAGTTAATCGACACAAGGTGTTAGCAAATGCATTGTATCAGCTAGTGATGTGCGGGTTTCTTGAGTGTTTTGCTGACATATTGTACATTCCAAGTGGGGTAGATTGTTACCATGCATGCTGTCAAACCAAATGAAATGTTTGGTCTGTTGCTGTTATAAATAAAATAAAAGTTAAAAAACAAAGTTTTTCTGTTAATCAGTCTGATAATAAACAATATATTTATTGGCTTTACAGCAATCATGACATACACTCTAGGCTCCAATAGTGTCGTAATAATGGTTAAAATATTGTGACTCAATTTTATCTAAAATTCAAGTTTATTATATAGATACTGATGAAAAACCAGGATTTTTCCTTTTACTGAAAAAATCATATCTTCATCACCTGCAGTGAAGATATTATTTTTATCTTTCATGTGTGAGGATATTGGTGTCGCCATGGTTACTAACATTAATTTTGACTTTTTGGAACATAAAGTATAAGTATTATTGTCTTTATTTCTCCTTTATAACTTTATATCCGAGTTTCATAACATTTTTGTGACAGGCATTTTGCAATAGGTGAGCTCTTTAATTGCACTATATTTTGCTGTTTCGAAAATGAATAAAAAAAAGGTTTTGTTTTATGTAGGAATTTCATCAGTGTAATAATCTATAACATAAACAGAACATTACATGGCCACTGAGGATACGATATTTCGCTCACTCGTGGGAGATACTTTCAGCACTCGAAGACAAAATTCGTATCCCCGCATGGCCATGTAATATCCTCTATTTATTTAATGCCGAGGGCTAAAAGAATAAAACTAAAACGAAATCTTCCAAGGATAAAATCGCACCAAATTAAAGCTTCGCCACAATCGACTGATGACTGGCAGTTTGGCCCAGTTGGTTGAAGGCTGATCAGCGGTTGCAACCTGGGCTTAAATTTTATCTGAAGGATCTGGATCTGCACGGGGGGGTGACAACTCTAACAAAGGCTGTTTGGGCAGTCCTATGAATAACTTTATGTCCTCCCAGAAATTTCGTCGACCCTCCCGAATTTTTCGGTGGCATTCCCCATAAATGTTTAACTTCCCAAAATTGTTTTAACAATTAAAATTAAAATTTTGATTAGAGATTTTTGCAGCTTCTTGTTAATCATGTAACTTGTTAATTATCTAACCGTGGTTATTTTTTCGTTTAGAGGGTATCATGTTAACACAGAAAGACTGTCAAACTTTTTAAGTATATAAAATCGTGGTTTTTTTGTTTTTAAATCACCGATGAATCAGGCGAGCAGTGAAGGGGCCAACCACTAGGGGGGTCTGGGGGCATGGTCCCCCAGAAAATTTTGAAATCTTGGTGCTCTGAAACGCTATTTCTAGTGTTCTGAGAGGACAAATTCTGTTCAAAATGTTCTCTAAATCAATTGTCCTTTTTATGCTTATTTTTATTGGCGTGGCTTCACGTAGAAGTAGTCAATTTTATTTTATACAAGTTGTACGGTTTTTGAAATTGCTCTGGATATCACTTTCAGCTAAGTATACTCTGTGTGGTGTCATTGTCATTGAAAATTTCAGAACAACTGTCGAAATCTGAAATTTTCCTATCCCAAACGCATATTGATCGGGATTCAGGACAGTTTTCGAGCAAAATTGGAAGGACCCCGACGAGATCAGGATGATTAAAGAGTCTTCACAGAAATACTACTTTTTATGGCCTCATTTGTGTTTAACAAGGTTAAATGAGTTTCGTTTTTTTCTTACATACTTCTTACGTACTTCTTTCAAGTTTTCCAGTATGCAATCAGTGGAATGCGCTCTTAAAACTCGTTAACGTGCAGCGTAAAAATACCCCTGAACTATCTGGTGTGAACTGATAGTATGTGCCTTGCACCGGTACAGTTCTTGTGTCAATCCGCTGGGGATTGCACGTGGTCAATCGCACTTGAACTTCATGCTATGTTAATTGGAAATATTGCTGATTGGTCATTTCATATCATGGGAAGTTCAGCCGTTTTCAAGTGTCAAAATACATAGAATACAGCGCATACGCTGGGTGCATATCACTGTATATATATTGTTTGATAGCATGTAATATCAAATCTTTGCTCAATGTCCCGAAAATATCTCATATTTCCCGAAAAATTTCCCAGGTTTCCCGATTCCCGGCAAAATCTCCAGATTCCCGGAATAAATTTGTTTTTCTCCCGAAACAGCCCTTGTTAGAGCTGTCACCCCCCGTGATCTGCCACTGTTAACCTGGGTTTCTTTTTGTTTTTAATCATCAAAAGCATTTTCTTGGAGTTTTCTCTACTCTTTTTAGATTATCTAATCATCAATTTTTAGACAAAAAGAATTAAACTGAAATTTGGGTTTTACCCTTTTATATCTGAATTCAAATTTTGCACTAACCCTGGGTTACCTTAACCCAGCCTTGAACAACTGGGCCCTAAATAGTCTGGGTATTTCACAGTTTTGCGAAGGATTTATTTCCATTGTCTTTATCATGAATAATTTTGAATATTAAATGAGATACCATTTTTGATGAATGTAACCCTAGTCTCTAAGCAAAGGTAAGAATTCCAAAATGCCCCCTTAAAGGCAGGGAAACATCAATTACCCATATCTTGCTCACTTTGCATATGATATAAAAAGTTTAAACATAATTCCGTTAAAAAATTAATAGAATAAATAATTTCTCTTTAAGTTTTATGAAAATAATCAATGCACATTTCAATATTTTAGATTCCTCTTCACGTGACTTCACATGATAAAAGTAAAACAAATCTTTTGACGACTTACTGACAGTTTGTTCATATTGTCACCTAGGTATCGGCAAGACTGTTTTCACGAAGAAAGCAACTTTTGACTGGTCCCAGCAGAGATATTCAGATACTTTAGGAGCATTTGATCTTGTTCTTCTGGTGAGATTACGTGACGTTAGTAATCTCCAAGATGTTCCGTCCATTCTGAGGGCTTGTGAAGTGCTGGATAGTAATGGTGCAATTTCCGTACACAACCTGTATGATTACGTTTGTCGCCATCAAGAAAAAGTCTTGCTTATCTTGGACGGCTACGATGAGTATGTTTACAATTCAAAAAACGAGTCGCCTGTGTTCAAAATCTGGAAAAAAAGCCAATTAAGAGATTGTTGTGTTGTAATTACTTCAAGGGAAATGAAAGCTGAGACGTTGACAAATTTTAGCGATGCTCAATTCAAAATTGACGGCTTTAATTATCAGCGCCAAGAAGAGTTTGCTCGTAGATTTTTGAAAGATGATAAAGATATTGAAGAGTTTTTTATGTACTTATGGCAGCACAACCTAAGTGAACTAGCACAAATTCCCCTACTGCTCTTAATGTTATGCTTGCTCTGGACGAAAACAACACGCGAAGAACTACCAAAGGAACGCGCACACATCTTCTCCCAGTTCATGACGACCATGTTTGATCACATGTGTGAAAAAAAGTCTGCTGAATCGGTTTCTGCCAAAGATTACTCAGATGAATTATACGCATTAGGACGCTTGGCCTTTGAAGCCCTTTTGCAAGGCCAGCTTTATTTCCCTGTTAGTCAGTTACCTGCCGGCTACAGTTTGATCGAGAGGCTGATTGAAGTCGGTCTTTTTCAGGTTTTAAATATGGCGAGTTTGAATCGTGAAAAAGGCGTGTACTTTATTCACAAATCCGTCCAAGAATACCTGGCCGGGAATTTCCTAAAAGAAGAGCTGACATCTAGAAAGGCTGAAAGTACAAATTCCCTTTTAAAGTTGGAATCAGTTGAAAAGATCCGAGAGATGTTTGAAGTTTTACAATTTGCTGCTCAGTTGTCAGAAGAAGCCGCGCGCGAGATTGTGATTCACCTTGGAATGAAGAGCGGACTGAAAGAGTTCAAATTTGATAACGAAACACCGTCACAGTGGGACTTGTCAGAAGAACAAAGAGATTTTATTAATCTTTGTAATGTTTTTTTTTTCAACTTCTCAGCAGAGATAAGAAAAAACCTCTTTCCTACATTTCTTTCCTCTTTAGGAGGAGTTCTTGTAATTGATAAAGAGCAGCTAAATATTATCGTACAGGAAAAATTAGTTCAAACTACCGAAACACCCAACTACGTTTTTTTTAATTATAAAACGTATACAGAGCAGGACTATAGTAATTTAATCATTTTAACACAACAATTAAACGCAGTTATTGTTAGCTCTGCAGGAGAAAAGAAAGCATCAGAAATTTTAAGCAACTTAACATGGCGTAGGATTGATGAATTTTTTTTAAAGAAAGAAGAAAACAAAGCTCACCTTTATTTAGATAAAATTGATAAAAATGAACGTAGAAAGATTCCTTTTCCTTGTGATATAATAAAGGCGCTAATAAGTAAACAAGAGACAACAAAGAAGACAAACATGAATGGTGATGAGTCAAGTGAAGAGAGCAGCAGCAGCTGTTGTTCAAAGCGTCATGGTCTCTCCAGGGTTTGGAGGATTCAAGCTTATGATGTGAACAGGTCAGAAGTGGAACAGATGAGTGAGATCATGCCGTTTGTTACCGCTCCACAATGGATATATGTTTGGGGTGAAGACGGTGAAATGTTTGATGCTGAGGTAACAGAGTCTCTGCTGAGGAGGATCCCAACAACACACAAACTGAAGGAATTAACACTCTGTGATATCAATGTAACATCATCACCTGCTGTGGAGTTTATCAACAATTTATTTGTAAAAGCACCAAACTTGGAGTGGCTCAGCATGTCATGGAATCCTCTTCTGGGTGCAGGAGTAGACAGCTTGATTAAACATCTCAGCTGCGCTCCTCACCTGAAGGAACTGGGGCTTTTAGGAGTGAAGATGACTCCACAGCAGGTGATGGATCTGACATCAGCCATCAAGCAGCACGGAAACATCACTGAGCTGCTGTCACACTACCACGTAAGTTTTCCAATTTTATCGCAATTTGTTTCTTTATTCTTTGTTTACAGTTTATTTCTACTCAGCTCTTGCCTTTCACCATTTTCCTTTCTTTGTCATTTTTATACTCGACAAAACACGAGATTTACTTTTGAAAACAAATAAACTTTAGCACATTCAAAGTATCATTTCAAATTCATTCCTTTCAATTGATTAAACTAAATCCAAAAAAAACGTTTCAACCGAGAACAAGTAAATTAATCTAAAGGTGTTTTCACTTTGCAAACTAATGGATCAGCGAGCAGATATGAAATTTCTCTTCGAGTCTGGTTCAACTCGATATGAGCTCACTTAACAAACTTGTGATATATGTATTAACACAAAAATTCCATAGTATTAATTTCTCAATCAATTTTAATTCATTACTTTTCATAAAATGATGAATAACAAGCATAAAATCAAAATATGTTCAGTTCATGTTCAATTCAAACAAACAAAATTTGCAAAAATCAAGAGAAAAAAGGTTAACCACTTACAGTTTCACTTTTATCGCTAACGTTTTCGTAAAGTTTCTTTGAGAGTCCAAAAAACGAAGAAGTCTTTTTAGAGCTGTCCTTTTGTTTGAATGTCCCTTGCGTTTCGGTAAATGCTTGTCCTCCCGTAAATAACCTCACTGTTGCGTAGTTTTTGGAGATAGCGTTCCACAAAAAATATAATTCCTCTGAGACACTTTGGTTGAAATTTAACACCATACATTTAATCATAGGTAAAGCACTCCTCTATGGTACAAGCTGCCTATTTTTGTCGATTACTTGTTTTCCAGTTTTACGACGAACACAACAAATCCTGCGTCACTTCGTGCCTTGTATGAATGAGTTGAAGTTCATAAATGTGGTTCCCTTTAGCTTGCACAAATCCTTTGACAAATTCCTGAGTACACAAGACGAATTTTTCTCTTAACTGGCATTTTACGGTGTTTTCTCATTCTTTTTGTGTCCATCTTGAGTATTTTTGCGTTGAAAGTTTTCTTTGATGAGCAAACTCAACTGAAGTGAAAAACAAACTACAAAATCAACAAACTGTCATTCAAAGTGGCGTGAGAGAAGGCTTGTGACGTGGCGACAGCTGATTGGTTATATAACTATCCACGTGGTAGAATTTTCCCGCCTTTAGTTTGGCAGCGCAGCAAGCGTTTCTTCAGACGAGACGCAGGTTTTCTGCGCCTCCCCTCCCAACCCCCACTAAGGAAAAACCGATCTGTGAGAATTTTATCAGACCAAGAGTTAATAGAAGAAAGGGCTCCAAGGTTTCAATAATTCGCACATTTTTAGAGTATATTATTTGCTTTTGTTGTTTTGAAAGTCTTGCATGCAAATTTTAGGGATTGAAAAGTAGAATGTGGTCTTTAAGCTGCGAGCACCTTTAGAGGTGCGTCCAAGAAGTCAGATGTATTTTTGTTGGTTTTGTCGTTTCCCCCTCTTTTTCGTATTTTTAACTCCTTTTTTCGACAGAACTTTAGTTCTTGAGGCCGTTGCTTTTTCTGTATGTAGGTAATTTCTAATCACTATTAAACGGCACAAAAATTCGGAAATTTGGGGTTGACAAGGAAAAATCAGGAACTTCTCACGCAGCAACCTAAAGACTGGTTTACACTAGCGACGGAGTCGGAGTTGGAGTCGTAAGATTGCTTATGACCTAGTGAAAATCAAAAATCGGAGTCGTAAGCGCAGTAACCTGAGATCAGGCTCTGTTTTCCTTTCGCTTTGAAAATTACATTCGGGCGGGCAAGGCGATTTTTTTAGCGGTAGCCGTTAGAGAGAATGCATGAGAACCGCTAAAATTGGGCCTGATCTCAGGTTATAAGAGGCGTCATAAGCGCGCCGGAATCGGAGTCAGAAGAATTAGAACGTTTCCATTTCTTCCGACTCCGCTTACGTTCCGCTTATGATCTAGTGAAAACCAGATTGTCAGAATCGAAAGCAGAAGCAGAAGGATAAACTAATCCCGATGCACGTTCTCACGCTTTGTGATTTGTTTGGTTCTTCCGCTTCTGCTTCCGACTCTGACAATCTGGTTTTCACTAGATCATAAGCGGAACTTAAGCGGAATCGAACGCTATTTTCACTAGATCATAAGCTCTACGCTTTTGTTTACGACTCCGACTCCGACTCTGCCGCTAGTGAAAAGCAGCCTTAATTTTTTGACACTCACAAGAAAGTGTTTTAGCGCAGCGGTACTCGCAAGACCATTCAGGACGAAATTACTGTTTAGGGCATGCGGATTTTTAGACTTTGAACTTATAAAGGTCTCGGAACAGATTGCAAAATGACTAAAATCTCTTGTTTAGTCCTAAATATAACTAAATTAAAGAAGAAAAACGTCTTTATCGCAGGCAGAAATTTCTATAGTACTACTTTGACTATGTGTTTTAGAAGTGGCCTCTTTTCGGGGTGGAAAATCAGCTTGAGCTTTACTCAGATTGGTCCTAAAGTTCCAAGAGCGATCAACATGAATTTTCTCTTAACAATATCAAAACATTATCAAAAGAAAAGGTTAGGAGAAGTTTTAAAATAATGAACAAAGGAGAAGTACTTTGATCTTTTATCAAGTTCTTTCAACTAATTCTATAAGGCAATGTATGGACACCATAGTGGAGAATTTGTATTTGGATATTGGGGCCTAAAGGGTTAAGGGTAAAATTTTAGTTGTCCGATGAGCATATATGACACGCCCCCTTCACATAGTAGTCAACCCCTGGGGTTATTTTTACCCTTTAATTGCGTATCACTTAAAGAAAGGTTTTAAAATCTAGACTACAGTTTCGATCTTTTAAACGTTGGTTTAAAGGTTGAATGGTGCTAGTGTCATTTTTTGATTTGTTGTAGGATTTTAAAGGGAATCCCAAGCCTGAACGTGAATGGCCATCAGAAGGCTATTGGAATATGTATTACCCCAGTCTCTTTTCTCACGCATCAAATGAATCACAGCCGCAAAGGCAACAGGTTGGTCATCAACTTTGGCAAAAGAAAATAGAGTATAATATTTCCTGAGTTTGGTTATTTCTTGGGAAAAAAAACTGAAAAAAAAACATTGCGTTTAAAAAAAAGTATGGTTTTTTCTTCAGCTTTTCAGGAGTTCACTTATTATAAACTGAAACTGAGGGAACAGGAAATGTGTTTTGTATCATAGTAGTTTCAGGCTGTTTTTTTTTTCTAATCGCGATTTCTTAAAACTGAGACAAATCAAAATCGTGCAGTTGAATATAAGTCTTACTAAGAGTAAGAAGTTATTTCTGTGGTCTTGGGCTCTTAGCTCACTTCTTTTAAGAAGTGAGTTAAGTCATACCGAAACCGACGGTTCTCTTATAAAGATGGCTTTTAGTTGTGGAAGTTACTGTCCGAACAATATTGCAACGGACTGCAATCCGTTTCGGAAACTTGGGCTCTGGTTTTGGAAACGACCTGAAGTTTGCTTCGTACGTTTTTTACCGTTCGGAAAGTCGATTTAATCGTGCACTTTGAAGAAACTTGCTGATTTTCGTACGTGAAGTTTTATACAAACCGAAAGAAAATGTGGATCTTTGAGATTTTTATTGACTGGCAAATTTCACCGCTGTAGTGGAGCATTTTTACGCATTTTAAGCAAACATGGAGCTTGAGGCTTGGATCAAACCAGTCAACAGTAGACTGAGGTTCTTTCTTTGTATAGTGTTATTTTCATTACTAACAGAAGCTGAGTTTCTTTTTGCTCAATCATCTTAATTATTGGCTAATTAACTCTTAGCCGTTCAGATAGTGGAAAGTGTCACTCTCCACTATTAGATCTGAATGCCTGGAACAGGCTCATCAACTATTGTTTTCTTTTACCACTCACACAGTTTCCGGCAGCGACTTGCCTCGGTATTCACGACTCACCATTCTTCGCTCGCGAACAAGACACCGTGGGAACATTTCCAGCGCCTCCTGATCCTACTGGTGAGGTTTTTTGTCCCTTAGCCCTCCCCCTTCCCCCATAGTTTCTTGCCTTGCTAATCACAGATGTAACAAAACCTAGGAGGAGAAATCTGCTTGGAGACCATGAGTGTGACACCTGTCGCGTTTACACTGTACCTTTATGTAAACCTGTGGGATTTAATTTTAATTTTTTTTTCTCTAGGAGCTCCCATTCCTACGTCGCATTTCTCCAGCCGCAGCCTGGCACCCTTCAGTGAACATCCTCACCGTTACAGAGTGTTGGAATCACCATTGCTGTCATGGCAACCGCGAAGTACATTTCCAGGATACCCATATCCCCGCAGTTCTGGCATTTCTACAGTTGCTCTCCCTTCTGTTCACTCTGGGTATCTTCCCGTGCGTGGAATGCAGGATCCGCCACAACAGAGAGTTCAGCCCCAAAATACAATGCCGTGTGATTTAAATCTCGAAGGTTCCGCAGTCACTTACCCGCAAGAAATCCCGACATTTGTTCCCCCACATGGAATGCAAGGAGCGCGTCTTCATGGATTGCAACCACAAATTACGATGTCAGATGATTCATATCTCATTGGTCCTGGCGTATCAACCCATACCCATTCGACAGTTAATTTGGAAAGTCTCCTCCCTCATGAAACGCTGAGATCCCCGCAGTATGGATTTCATTCGCAAAGTGCAAGTCCAAGTTATCCGCATCTTCAATTTAGTGGTCCTGTTACGTCTTCCGTGATACACACGCCAGTAATCCCCGGAAACCGCATGAGAGCCCCACTGCTGACATCGCAGCCACAAAGTACAAGTTCAGGTGATCCTTATCTTAGTGGTCGTGTCACGCCTTCAGTCACGCACCCGCAAGTAATCCCCGGATATTCCTACCCGTATGGAAACCGCATGAGAACCCAACTGCTGGCACCGCAACCGCAAAGTGCAAGTTCAGGTGGTCTACATCTCAGTGGTCCTGTTACGTCTTCAGTCACGCACCCGGCAGTAAACCCCGGATATTCTTACCCGTACGGAAACGACATGAGAGCCCCACTGCAGGCACCGCAGTCGCAAAGTGCAAGTCCAGGTGATTCGTTTATTAGTGGTCCCATTACGGCTTCAGTCACGCACCTGCCAGTAATTCCCGGTTTTCTTTCTCCGCACGGAATACTAAGTTCGCCACTGCCTGGTATGCAGGGAGGAAGTTCAGAAGTTCAACACGAACAAAATCCTGCGACTGAATCTGCTACTAGGCCCAGTCAATAAGTGGGAATGAATTTCTTATGGTGTAAAATTGTATAAATTTTCTAATTTAAGCCTAATTTGTGCTGCAGTTGTCTTTGTAATATGTATTTATCACTTTCTGCCAAAAACATCTGTAATTCTTCAGTACAATTTGGCAGCGAACACAACACATTCTTTTGGATGAATCTAACGCAAGTTTCATAAGCAAGAATACTACAGTGTACAGAAATTCCCAAAAATGTAAAATATGTATAAATTCTAATTTTTTCTCGGTCGTATTTCAGTAGATTTCTTGTGTATGTATTATTCTAAATAGTATTTAATAAAAGTTTTCGTCTGGGAAAAACTGTAGTTCTGCTGTGCGATTTCTACTGTCTTTAAGTGTGGTGTAATATCAAGCTTTTGACAGTGTTTTATCACCAGATGAAACACCTCGAAGTTCGTCAAAAATACTCCGCTGGTTCATCTGGAGATCAAACACTGCGTCTCATACTTGATAAATTACATAGCATTAAGAACACGCACCTCACAATTGTTTCGGTGGAATATCTCTCCTTTCAAACTCATAAAACCCCTTTTCCTTTTTTGATCTCGAGAAAGGATTTGCTTAAACCTTACTGTTATTGTTACCCTGTTTCCCTTTGTCATAACATTCCCTGAGGTGGGTAGTATCAATAAGGTATAGCCAGCTCTGAAGTCAGAACTCCTCGTAAAAAGTGATTACTAAATGTGACTAATCTTCTTACGCGTCATCTCAGTTCTCTGCGAAGCGTTCCCTGACATTACTGAAATACTTTTTCAAGCTTTGTAATAGTAAGAAATCTCCAAAAGTAGTACTACTTTCCTTCCATCCCAGTCTCCCACGCAACGCTCTTCTGGAACACGCAGTACCCACCCACTCCACCCTTAACTTATACTATGCATCTGACTATGTTAGCAGAGGTGACCAAAGGTCACGAATAGTCTACAAATTTAAATTGTGATGATTTTCCATAGTTAGACATAATTTTACTAGGCTACACAGCATTTTTAACGGAAAGAAGCTAACTATTTTGAGCATAATGAGCTGGTTGATACGTTAACTAAGTATTTTATACACACTTGCCCTTGTTTCTAATTATCGGTTAATGAAATATCAGTAATAAAACAAACAAAAAAAACATCTCGAACGTTTGACATTAGAGGTCCAGCCAAGCCTGTGGTCGCAAGAAAGTCTTTCTCCTTAGCCTGGGGACACAGACGCCATTTCGCGACGCCACTAACGGTTTCCACGCGAAATGAGGTCTGAGAAACGAGCGCAGGAATTCCATACTGATGACGCGTCACTGCCAAGATCTAGGGTGGTGACGCGTCATGAGTAGTGGAATTTCTGCGCTCGTTTCTCAGACGTCATTTCGCGGGGAAACCGTTAGTGGCGTCGCGAAATGGCGTCTGTTTTCTCAGGTTACTTTCTCCTCTCTTTTTATTGCATTCCCACTGACTGAAAATAATGTGGTTCTGTCTTGGTTTACTAAGGTAATACCATCGTCTTTGTGAAGAAACGATGGACCGATGGGAAACTGGCACGGTAACTGCACTCTAATTGTCAAGTTAAGAATTGCGCCCGCGTTATCCTGTCGGCAACGGCAGGAGCGGCGAAGCATCAGTGACATGCGTACATCATCGAATCATTCCAAGAACGATAGCTCCACCGATGATTCTAATCACAAAATCATCATCGTCATCTGTGGTTTGGCGAATTTGCGGTGTTCTGCTGGGTGCCGCCTTGACTCCGCCTGTGGAAAGCATGAGCGAAATGGGTTCTAACGAGTTCACTAAGTGCGCGCGCGCGCAGCCATGTACGTATGTGTACATTCTCATCCTCAGGGCCCATCGGTTTTTTTGAAGTGGTCTTTGAGGGCCAACCGAGGGGGTGGCTCTAGTGACGAGAATAGGGACTTTAAGATCAAACGACGCGACGGCAATGAGAACGTCGCTTACATGTAAAAGGTGAATTTGCGTTCTTACAGTCTTTATCGCAATTATTCCTACCCACTTACTTTGCCAAACGTAGGCGAACCCTCCTAGGGTTGATTTCCTAGAGACCATATCCAAGTACAGAAAGAGAAATAAAATTTCGTCGTTGCTTGTTTACGTCATCCACAAAAAGCGAAATTAGGCATTTTCACGTCGTAGTCGTGCAAAAACGGGCAAAGAAATGTACAAAAAAGCGCGGTGCACGTGCAAAGTTTTTGTTCTGCTTATAAAACCTATTGTTTTTCTGATGTTCTCGTTGTCGTCCCTAATAGCCGATGAGTATGAGCGCCGGGGCACTTGCAGGACATGATATTTTGCAAAATCGCGCAAAAGTTTACAATAATCATTTAGTTTAGGCAAGTACTTGTTCTGTATGAGATATCCAAATCATTATAAACAATTATATATTGGATGAGGTTTTTGTGATATCCGGAATAATCAAGCCCGAGGTAAGTGTTATCAGCCGAACCAAAGGCACCGTCGCTAGGAACCTGAATTGATAGTGTTATTGGAAATCACGCATTGCGTGCGCAACCTACAAATTAGTCAGTTATCACAGATAACTAACTAATCTGTAGGTTGTGCTAATTTTCAAATTAGCTGTAGGCTCTTAGCCAGTAAGAAGACAGATATTGAGTACAATATATAATAAGTATTGTAATTGTATCACTGTTTAAATGTAAGTACCATTGTTTTAAGGCATTTCAGCGAAAACTAGTAGGTACCTAAATTGCTTTTTTCTTCTTCTTCTTCTTCTTTTATTATTATTATTATTATTATTATTATTATTATTATTATTATTATTATTATTATTTAGTGCAGAAAATTCCAAAACTCAGAGCGGAAAAAATAAGAAACGAAACGAATTTTTCGTCCGAATCACCCAGATTCCATCAGCGTCGTGAGGTGACAGTTTGCGTAACAGAAAAGTGACGAATCCGCAAGAGCGGAATGTAAATCAATTATAGGTTCAGTTCCTCATCCCTATTCGGAATTTTTGATAATTAATATAGAATAACAACGAGAGTCTAAAGCTTAAAAAGTCAAACCAAAATAAGATGACCATTTTCAAGTCAATAGGTTTAAAAGTGCACAAAAATACAATAGGGAGAAGAAAAAAAATTGGGTTGTAAATTGTGTTCTTCTTCCAATCGGACAAAACATTTCAGTCTGAACAAAAACAAAATTCGAACATTTTATCGTCCTAGCACTTCAAATCAATCATTGTAAATAAATAAAAATGTTACTGCATGCACCACTTTTATTGGTGCTAATCCCTGGTAGCAGGACCAGAAGCAGAGTAAAACTCGCTCCATTTACCAGCAAAGACAAGAATCCTTTGGCGAACTTATCCATGGTGAAAGAAATTATTCTATTCTTGTTGATAAGGACAACGCAGTTAGTTCCAACACAGAGGGCATCAACTAATTGACTATGAGACATTCAAGTATCCGATCAAATTGCAGTGGGACAGTGTATGCTAAAAATGAATGTTATTCTACAGTCAAACCTCTTTAATACAGAGAGCAAAGGGACAGAACCAATTGTCCGCTTTACAGAGGTGTCCGTAAATTATAGAGGTAGGGAATGTATTTTTTTTTGCATTTCTGGGAGCAAAGAGGACGGGTGGGAGGGGGGGGGACGCCCAATAGATCTCATTATCAGTATCCCGTATTGAGATGTGACCCTGTATTTGGGTGAAATTTTTTGCTCAGTATTCCAGGTTTTCCCCAGTTTTCTCCGTTTTCTCCGTTTCGAAACCCAGAAGAATCTTCATGTCTCCCCATTGCTGTACTACACGTATGTTTGCACAAGGTGAGACACACAAAAGAAAATCAAATCAGTTTGCTCAAAGAGCAAGACGTTAACTCAGTTTACTAGCCTCTGGTGGGGCTCCAAGAAGCTAGCCCAAACTGTATTCAGTCTGTTATTTTTCTTAACAAGCCATGAAACTTTGCTTTACCATTGGGCTACTTGTAAAGAAAACAACACAAAAGCTCAACTAATGTTTTGCCAGCCCTTCATTGTGTTGAAATGAATGCTAGGAACATGTTAACAAATTAAAAGAACTCTAGGTATAAGCTTGCAAAGTGAATTCCGTTAATTTCCTCTTGTTGCAGTAAACTGATTGTTTCTCTTTCACTAGTTATCGTAGAGACTACAATAACATTTTCAGTAGATTAAACCTCAAAGAAGGTACCCAGTATATCAAGAAATTGAAGTGTATTTGCACTTCCAAGTTATTCTTTTTCTTTGTCAAAATCAACTTTGAATCAATGGACTGCCACATCATTAAGAATTAAGGATCAATAACATTCAATTTACGTTTATCTTTTGCCGTGAGGATCGCTGGACTGCAAGATAACTGTCTGTCATATTAAGCCGAATGCCTCACACAACAACAGGGCTGTGTTCCAGCAGTGCTACATGACCCCTGCTGGTGACGTAAGCTTAATTCACAAAAGAAACATGCTATACTCCCTGGATTTTATAGTTTCAGAGCTTTAGGGATCCCTATGATTGAAGATTATAGTTGCTGTCGTTTGCAAGAAATATCAGGCAACAATGTTGTGATATTATTTCAGCAGAATGTTCAATATTGCTACCCCAGGAATTGACTTAACAATGCAAGAACATTGCTGAACATCCAACAACTAACATTTCTAGGGTCTAACAAAACTAGTTTTTTACCAAATATAATTATTGCTACCCAAAATTGTTGGAATGGGTTTTCTTCTGAGCATGTATCTGTATAACTAGATCTGTTGCAATTAACAGACTATAAATATGACATGCTTCAAATTTTAAGTACAGTATTAACAATGGTAATACTGTAAATGTAACATTTCAGACTTTCATACTAGTTACCATTTTCATACTAAGTAATCACAAAAAAGAAATCCAATTTCTAGTAACAAAAATTGTTCATTTTTAATTGTGACTTGTACTAGTTACCAGTAAGTATGATTTATGACAATGTTCCTCACAATTTACCCATTTTAATAGTGCAAAACATGCTAAGATTCCAGCAGTCTGATAGTAATCCCTTTGGAATGACTTTAAAGTTACTCAGAATGTTCTGCCGTTATTTGTACCATTCACAAAAATTGTCATAAAAATGTCAAAGAGAGTACTTTGACAATCAAACATGCCATCTAGAAAGAGCAATGTTTCAGAAGATAATTTGTAAATAGGTTATCATCTGAATGCCAACATCTCTTATCTTACTTGAATTGTAAAAGAATGAGGCATCTCTGATGTTTAACTCTGTTGACAAATCCTAGTGTTTACTCCTGTTTTGCTGAACACAAATCTTGTAGTGTCTTTCTTCTTCTTTTTGCGTCTTCTTGGTTTCTTCTTCTTTTTCTTAAATCCTGTCATAAAAAATAAAACGATGTTTAAAGATCCATAAATATTGCATCATGAGTAAGACCTTATCTCCTTTGGAGACATCATGTTCTTGGCATCATGATTATTACATGAAGCCTTGCCTGTCACCCCAGTGGATAAAGTCAGGTATAAAACTAACAATATTAAATTATTAACGCAATAAAGTGTGGATCCAAATTGGCAAGTAGCCTGTGTAGCAACCATTTCGGCCGTAGTTATTACTCATCCACTTGAGTTATTGTAAAAAAAAAAAATTGCAGATGTGCAATAACTTGTATGGAAATGCTTACTACCCGGGCTAATTATAGAGTCAATAATTATTGTGAACAGAGATGGTACACGTGATTGGTAGTTGGGCCAGTATACTGCCACTCTTCCTTTACTTTTACATGTAAGAATTTGGTAAGGTTTTACTCTCAGACCTGCTGCTTATACCTAATACATGCACAGAGATAGTTATTTAAGACTCCATACAAATCCTCTAAAATTGGCTTTTGAAGCATTTACATGCAGGTGTGAGAACATAGAAATGCTAGTATCTCACCGTCAATTGGTGAAAAACACACTGATTTTTGGTACAGAAGCATTTTTCATCTTGTTCTCGTAGAGGATGACAACAAATCCCACAATTTCACAAATTCTCATTTCTGTTATGTCTCAAATTCGTCACTCAATTCAGTCAGGGCTGAGCTGGATGAACAACCACTCAATTTAATCATCATTATTAATTTTTATAAACATATTTATTGCCTGATTTATCATTCACACCCCTGATAATGTTCAAAATCAAAATTTTAAAACCTCTTTTTATAAAAATTCTACTACAAATATTACCATATGGCAAAACCAGAGAATTTCGTCCTCACAATCACAGTTAGAATTACATAACACATCTCCCCTCAACCAATGAAGTGAAATGGATATCAGATAAAAAAGACTTAAATACCTCCTCTTTTAAACACCTATTCAATGCTCTTTTGATATCATTGCACTCGCCTAGGAATTTCCCAACAGGATGCTGCAAAGAAAGGCGAAAAAAAAAATTTGTATACAGCACAAAAAGATGGCCAAGCAGGCACGTGTTTACAGCACAACACGTTTAACTATTAACCTGTTCGTGACAGCGATGCAGTTGCTGTATAATTTCTAGGCAGTCGCCATGAAGATGAGGCGCCAAAGAGGGATGCATAGCTTGCAAGAATTACCTTTTAACATTTAAATTTTCTCGTAACATAGCCTATAAACAGCTAAATTGTACTTCTTTGCAAGTTGCAACTCTGAACAGAACGTTTAGCAACCACGCCTTCTGAGTATCCTTTGTTTTTTACTGTATATAAGCTACTACGAAAAATAACCTTCATTATTTGAACCCAGCTTCCGGTTCCTTTTCCGGTTTGCACTTACCCAGGCCTTGCATAAGAGATGGACTCCCTGGGATGATGGACTGTGGTATACAGTGTATACCGGTACACAAAAGGTAAAAACATGCCCTTATCAGTGTTTTGTTTTGGTTTAATCTGACTAGGTGTCTCTACCAGTCAGTGGTACGTATCTAGACTCAATGGAACTGTTGAAGACGGTTGTGGCCTAGTAAAGTCTCACCCTTGTAAACATATCTACCAAGCAACTACGCTTGCGCACGAAGGCAACGTCATCAACATCGACGGGGCGGGAACGTCACGTGATCCATACCCCTGCGATGTCGACACAAGAATGCACATACCGTACATGGTCGGTGTTTCGATTGCCAGCTACACAACTCAAGCTTTTGTTGCTTGTAGAAACAAAAGCTTGCAACTTTCTTGCGATTTCAGAAACAGCTCTTCCGGCGGTATCTTTTTGGAGGGAATCACTTTCGTAAATACCTCCCTGAATCTTGTCGATTGTTCTCTTAAGATGTCAGGGGTCATGTTTGTTAATAGTTCTAATGACGCTTTTTCTCTTAATTTTTCACGTGGTTTCACTGGAACTATTAGTATTTCTGGGTGCACGTTCTACAACATCAGTGGCAGTGGCATCAAGATTCGCGGTGATTCGGTGAACTTGAACATAACAGATACGTTCTTCACTGAAAATAAGCTCCGTATGAACAGCTTAGAGAGCGCGCTCCTGAGTATTTCACCGCAAAGCTTGTCCGCTCAAATTCAAGTTAACTTAAAGAATATCAATGTCTTAAGAAACAACTGTTCTCATGTGTTCTGGAAAAGCATGTATGGAAATTCGATCGGGAAGAAATGGACTCATAATAATGCAGATGAAGTTCGGGAGTATTGACAATAACTGTGTAAGAGAAAGTGTGATTGACATCAGAGGCACTTCTGTCACAAACTTAACGAAGATTCACTTCAGGCAAAATGGTGGCAGGGCTATCAACATTCGTGATGGAAACTCGGTTCAACTTGAAATTACTAGGGGTACGTTTTTCGAAAATAAAATGGCAACGTCAATGGAAGATAGAGATGGAGGAGCCCTAAGTGTTAAAGGATTCAGACACGGAGCCCTCGTTTTCATGTCGAGGACACTTTTTCGCTCCAATGCGGGGATTAACGGTGGCGCATGCGCATTCACTGAGTTAACTTTACTAAAGCTGGACATCAAAAGATGTCATTTTATTCAAAACGAAGGCTCTGGTACATCTGGTGGCGCGTTGGCTGTTGGAACAATGGATTCTTATCTAAACAATGCCACTATCAATATTCACGATTCAAATTTCATTGGAAATAAAATTTACATTAATGTGGATCGCTTATGTAGCTTTGGTGGGGGTGGAGCCATGGCATTCTATGTGGATTACATGAAGGATCTCCTACTTATAAACACCAGCTTCGTCAAAAATACTGCCGAACAAAAGATTGCTGGAGCTATAAAAGTTAACTTGTTGAAAACACTTTATCGAGACATTTTATTCCTTAACTGTGAATTCATTAGGAATTCAGGCGCTGTAGAGACAGGGACCTTGCATTTAGTTTTGTTAACGTCACCCCAAGCGCGTGTGAAAATACACAACACCAAGTTTATTCAAAATAAAGCCATTTCTCCCGCCCAATACGACATTTTGGTCCTCTTCAAAGGCTTCTTGAAGATCGATTCTTGTACCATTCAACATAACGCTGGAGGAGGGGTATTCTTTCAACACGCAGGTGACGTATCCTTGGAGAATACTTTGATAAGCGACAATGACAACTTTATGATAAGTCTCAACGCAGGAAGTAAGAGCAACGCAAGTTTTAAGCTAACCAACGTCTCGATCCTAAGAAACAACTGCAGAGGGAAAAGTAATATTTTCCAAGTGTCTATGAATCAATCGCCATATTTCTTGAGTTTTCAAGGGAGTGCCTTCGAGGACAATTTTTGCCAGTCAGGGGTGTTAGAGATTTCTGGCAGGTCTGACCTTTGCCTGGATACCAGTGTGATCAGTTTAGGTGCAATAGTAGCCATGAACAACACCCTGTTTCGTGGAAATTCTGGTGTCGCAAAAAGCGCGTTATCAATAGTTAACGCTGATGTAGTCCGAATTGAAAACTGTTCTTTTAAAAACAACTTTGGAGGCGCCTACGGATCTCATTTGTCAGTTCAGCTACGTTCGACCAGATTAAGAATTTTCAAAACGAAGTTTTACCAGTCTGAAAAGTCTAACATCTTTAACACAACAGAAGAGCAGCCATATCATGTAAAGGTTACAAGTTTTGGAAACATAAGTGTTACCGAGAGCTCGTTTATTTCTGATCCCCTCAGCTATGACGGAGAGGGTCTAATCTTTGTTGAGGGTGCAAACAATGTTTCTATCGACCATTCCGTGAAAATTCAATCCCCGGTAGGAAGCAAGCTGATATTCCATAACTTTTCACATTGGGAAACCATTAACAAGAAGACCACGTGGGTAACATGGTTCTCTATTCTTACTAAGCCCTGCTCTATAAGCACGTACAGTATAAAAAGGGGCTCAAGTAGAGGTCTGAAAATGAAGCACAGCGTACAGTGCCTACCATGTCCCGATGGAGGCAACTGTACCGAGGAAGTGGCGGCAAGGCCAAATTTCTGGGGGTACCCCATGGGTGACTCGGTACATTTTCAGTTGTGCCCACATGGGTACTGCTGCCCAGCTGTCAATCAAAAGTGCCATTACCACAATGAAAGCTATCAGAAGTCTGGTTGTCAAGGTAACCGGACAGGGATTCTCTGTGGCAGTTGTAAGGAGAATTTCAGTGAGGCGTTATTCCACACTAACTGTGCTCGGGACGACGAATGCACTCATCTCTGGTACCTGATCGTATTTTTCATTTGCGCAATGTTATTCGCGTTTTACCTTATCCGTAAACCTCCAGTTTTTCAAAAGATAATGAAAATGTTAACATGGTTCATCTCAAGTAACAGCCGAAAAGATTACCACGACGTCGACAAATCGGAAAATGGGCAGAAATCAATAGCTATGTCATCGTTTTCTTCCCACGGTTACCTGAAAATTCTCTTTTATTTTTATCAAGTTGCAGGACTGTTGACTGTTCCATCATATGGTGCAGGAGAATTATTAACAGATAAGATTGTATTTCCAATAACAAGCATTTTCGACTTTAAACTATATCCTCATAGCGACTGGAATATTTGCCCTTTTGCAGGTCTCACGCCGCTGACCAAAACAATGACTCAAGTGTTTGTCGTCATGGTAATCTTCTTGGCAATACTGTTTATTTACCTTCTGCACAGCGGGCTTAACAAACTGCGCAAGCGTACTCCAGTGTTTCCCTTAAAAGGTCCATACCTGGGAGCGATCCTTGAGAGCGTGTTGCTAGGGTACTCATCAGTGACAGGGACCACAATGAGGCTACTGTGCTGTGTAGAAATACAGTACGTGCATCGATGGTACTACAACGCGGAAATCACGTGCTATCAATGGTGGCAAAAGAGCACTATAGCAGTCATTATTCTGTTTTTATTTCCCTTTATATTCATGCTTTATGACGGCTCCTTGCGCCTGCATCGGCGACAAATTTCAGCGAAGAAGTTTCTACTGGCTTGCGTTTTTCCTCTTCCATACCTGCTTTATGCCGGTGTTGTATACGTAAAGAAAGCGTTAAAGCGGCCGCTTTTCTCCCAAAAACTGAAATCAAAGTCGTCCATTGTTGATATTAAAGAGGATCGTGAAACATCTCTCCAATGCTCTTTAGAGGCCTCTATCCTCGAAGTTCTAAGCGCACCATTTTCCAAGCAAAACCAAGACGACCAAACACCAGGCAAGATCTACTGGGAAAGCATTCTGATTGGCCGGCGATTTATCTTAATCCTGATTGGTTGGTTCATGACACAAACCTTCCTACGGTCTGTTTGCCTTGCCATCACGTGTCTTATCTTCCTTTTACACCACCTCCACACAAAGCCCTTTGCAAAGTACTTGGCCAACCTAGCCGAGACTGTTTCCTTGGCAACATTGGTCGTCATAGCAATATTAAATGTCGGAGTAGCATCGTATTACTCCGCAGGAACTGAGTATCAAGGTCTTCAAAAACAACATGTATACCGCTGTGTTTGGGCCGAAGCGATTCTACTGGGCGTCATTCCATTAACGCTTATCATTTTCCTTACCTTGTTACTGATGTCGCAGCTCGTTCGGTTGATGATGGGTTTAATAAAGCTAATTCACTGGTTCACCACCAGACTAAGGAGAGCAAGACACGAGGAAGGTGTACCTTTGATTCATCAGAAGAACTAAAACTTGATCTCACTCGTCAGACCTCGGTTGTTCAAAAGCTGGATAGTGTTATCTACCGGAGAAAACCACTATCCAGTGAATAACTGTTCCGGAAACCAATTGCGCTATCCATTGGGAGTGGGGTGGGGGGGGGGGGGGGGTACTACCATATGTGGGCTATATAGGAATGTGCCGCTGTGAAGGGTATGGTTTTCAAGCAGTTTACTCTGGAATAGGGTATATAAATCAGAGAGTTTGGGTCTAGAAGAGGGTATCATTTTCCCGGAAACTGATCAATTGGTTGAAGATTTTAGTGTAGACTAGGAAAACAGGGAATTGCCACTCAAAAATATAAAAAAATCAAAACGGTTTTGGTTTGGCTGGATTGTGCTAGTGTTCTCAGTAGTTTCTGGAAAACACCTACTCTAGGATTGGGGGGAGGGGGGTTGGGAAGTAACGTCTAGTGCGGGGTAGCAAAATTTAGCTGAACTAGCTCTGGTATAGGCTAAGAGTTCAAGGGTCCCAGCGGCACATCCCCACCCAAAAATCATCTTAAAGAACCCTGTAGATAACACTATTTACCGGTCTTTCAAACAGCTAAGGCCAGTTGTTAATATTTTAGGTGACCTGCTTGCACTACATTACGGTGGTGCTGCTCATAATAATTTAGCCTTTAGGTTCTATCAAACGGTATTGTAACTTTGAATTCTATGACTCAAATCCTAACTTGACCGTTTACTGAACTTTAAGAGAAGCCTTAAGGCTGAATTGCTAGTTTACGTGACATCACGGCGGCCATGTTAGTGGTCAAGAACAAAAGCATTTCGCTCCTCTGGAACTAAACTCTATTTTCATGCAAATTCTTCGAGAAAAAATTTTATTGTACAACCACGTGACAAGGCGGCAATGTCGGACATGGCCGCCTTGTCACGTGGTTGCAAACCAGTAATAACGCATCGTGTAGCCTCCTTTGAACGGATACAATATGTTAATCCAACTGTCAACTGTAACTCAACGGGATTATAGTACTACATGCTTTTTGCTTCCTTCCGTATATTATAATACAAAAATGAATTTAAATAAAATAGAATTGAAATTAATATTTACATATTTTACAGTTTTACAGTTTTGTGTATAAGAAATATAATATAAATAGGTTTCTGATATTTTAGAACTCCACTGTAGGCAGGTAAATGTTATTTTCTAGCCATTCTTATATAACTGAGCCATCCACATCAGGAGTCAGCAAATTCTGTCGTGTCTTTCGCAGGTTTTTTGCGAGCTAAAAATAAAATGAAGAAAATGAAATTGTGAACAATGTGCACGTGTAAGTTAACTTTCAGAAAATATAATTCATAATAAAGCACAAAAATTAACAGCTACTATCTTACATTTCTTGTACGCGTTCCAAATTCGAACTGTCTTATCCCACGAAGCAGAAACATACTATGGCAAATAAAGAAACAAACAAAGAAAACTTGTTTACACGAGATAATACTCTCTCATGATATTTTTTATGATAACCGCTCCAAATATCGAAAAAATTGAGATCAATTTTACCCTGCAAGCAGACTCTGCTCGCAGGATAGATCAATTTTTCATACTCTTAAAAACAAACACTAAGAATAGTTTAAACGTAGGATACCCTTTCCCGATTTTTTCAATACCCGCTAACGGTATCGAAATCATTATCCGATACTCTTACTCCTTCTGCTTGGTACTTATGTTTTTACTCGCTCAGTTTTCCCTCGCAGACCAAAGCACACACAAAAAAACAAATAAACAAACAAATGAATTATTTTATAGTAAAACCTGACTCCTCTCGGGAATGTGAATAATGCAGCGTACGGAATCATTGTGCCCAAGATTCTTCTGAACGATTTTACGACTTTCTGGATCATATACTCTGGGGAACGAAAAAATATTCAGTAAATGACATTTCTCTCTACAGAGTCAAAACACCTAGACAAAAAGGAAGGAATAAGAAACACAAAATAAAACAACAAAAATTAATTTTACCACCAGCCATCTCTGACTCGTCTCCAGTCGACTCTCACAGCCTCTCCCAAGTGGTGCGCGGTGTGTGATGGGAAGGAGGAAAGCGCGGGAGATCGAGAGAGACTTATCTTCTCCCTTCCCACCACCCTCTGCCCTCGCCGTGCTCGTCACGCGAAGACGACTGGTGACAAGTCAGCAGCCATCTTATCTCTTAATTTCCGCCAAAATGTAAAAAATGATTGGCTACTTAAAGGTTGCACGCGAGACTGGGTCGTTGTTGAGCCGAATTGCCCGATGGGACGGTTTTTAGGGGACGGATTTGGACCTAGGTTCTGCCCAACTTTGTAGTAACTGACCAAATAAGCGATTGCACGACCAGATAAGCCCATGGTGTAATTGGGAACAAAATCGCCCCAATTTCATAATCGTTCCCAGGGTTCTTCTTCTTCTACTCTTCCCTGTAGGAACGAGTAACAGAGAACCGTGGAAACGAGGTTGTCTCCGTGCAATCTCACAATGACCAGTCGGGAAACAAGAGACTGTTTAAAGATTCTTATTTCCTGTGCGATAATTGAGTTCGAGCGGAAATGAAAAGTGTGTAAAAGACACAAAAGTGGGAACTACGCAAAAAGTTTGGGCCATTGTGATAGCTAAATAATCTCAAGGCACTTTCTCCATTAATCAGAAGAAAACACAAAACCAATCGAGACTTCCTTGAACCCGCGCTTTTTCCCGTGATCAACAGTGGCTACACGCACTGGTATCGCATTCTGATTGGTTAAACGTCTGGATAGCCTGCGTAGCTGGCGGTATTGTGTGGGTGCGAGATTAAAGTTTTGGCGGCGGAGCCGTGTTCCAAAAAAAGAGAGTAGGGACGAGGCGGTTGAAATACCGCCTGCCAGAAAACCCCGGTATTTTGAATAGTCCGCACACCAGTGTGCGGGGAAACGGATTGGTCGAGGGCCATACATATGTCAATCATGTTAGATGAGCCTTCGCATATATTTCCCAATTTAGGGAGCAGATGGCAAACTGAAAAAGACGTACATGTAAAGTGATTGTGATTTCCGCTTTAAAAAGAGCATAATTGATGACCAAATTGCCGAAATGGCGTCTTTAAACTTCACAGCGCTGGAATTGTCTTTATTTAGCCGTAAGAAACAAAGGTCAAAGAAAATTAAAACACTATACAACTGCATCTGTGATCAAATCCTATCAGGAACACCTACAGAAGAATAAACCACCGGAAATGGTTACTCAGTATGCATGTAACAAACCAGCTTCATGACCTTTTAATGTTAAGCCTGGTGTTGCAAAAAAAGATTTACTCAGTCAAAGTTTAGAATGATACATGCACTGTGTAGTGCTAGTAAACTTCGCGCGAAAGCCGAGAAAATAAAAAATCCTCCGTTCAAGCAAACTCACAAGGTCACGTTTCACATTATCGCGAGCTTAGGAGTCGTGTTTAGCCTGTCAACGCTTATTTCTAAACTGTCTCGCGCGAAAATAATCGGAAGTTTCAAATTGCAGGTTTCTCTTTGACTGGCTGATTTAATTGCGATCAGCTAAGGTGACAAAAGTGGGCGGCATTCGAAAAATCATGGTTCTCTGGCAGGCGGTATTTCACGCGGCTTCGTCGCTCGTGACGGCTCCGCCGTCAAATCTCACTCGACTATATTACAACGGCTCCGCCGCCAAATCTCACTCGACTACTACACAATACCGCCAGCTACGCAGGCTAACGTCTGGAGTGACCACATTGAACTCACGGAGGTCTGAGAACATACGCCTCGTAAATACGGCCTCTCTTCTCACCTAATAATTTCTTGCACTCCTGCTACAATGCAACCGTTCACCTGGTCGATGCAAAGTGCCGACACTGCTCCTTGGGCAATGAGAACTAGATCGAAGGCCATTTCGTCTGCTCTCTGTCGTGAGTGGATTGCAAACAAGTTAGTAGTAAAAACAGGTGCTGGCCACCGTGGATTTTTGGTGTTGCAGAAAACAATTTTTGGTTAGTTTGTGTTTTTGGATGGTGAGTATTGTTTTTTTTTTTTTCAGTGTCTTTTCTAGACTTCAACTGAAAGAAAGAGAGATTCGGTTTTCTTTCTAAAAATCGGTTTTTGAAGGCATGAGGTTTCTCTCCTTAATCTCACTCTTCAGTTTTATCTTCGCTCTAGGACTTTATTGATTGATCGCGTTGGCGAGTTCACGTACACAAAAATAGGGGCTGTTTTGCAGGCTATGTCTTTTCAGTTTTTTGCATGACGTCATGTGATGTCAGCAAATAGCCAGCTTATTGATTCACTAAATGGGAGATATCGGTTTCTTGCTGTTAAAAAATCATCACATACCCAAATACGAATAGTTCCATCCTCTGAACCCGTGATCCACTTGGTCAGCACCGCATTCCATCGCACCTAAAAACCGGACCATTAAAAAGAACTTCAAGCTGCTCAAAAGACACACTTAAAATACCAACATCTTTGCTTCCGTGCCAATAAATGATGTAGCCGAGGGTAGGGGGGCTCTTCTCACTGAGGACACTATTATATATTCACCACGTCTGTACACCTTTTTCATGCCGATTCTGCTCTTCCAACGTCGTCATTAATGTTTCTGGTATTTTACAGTGATTTTATTGGCCAAATTCATCGTGACGGCATTGTTTACTGTTTAGGGGAGGCGGGGGAGGGGGGGGGGGGGGGGGGGGTTAGAGATTACGTCACGGTAAATACAAAAATAGGCCATTTCCAAGTTCCAAAAACCCTCTCTTAGTGCAATGCTATCATTGAAGGCTAATGTTGACTGCGATTTACGAAATGAAACTTGCAAACTATTCTTTGTTTCAACAGGTGAACCTTTTGGCCGGTGGAGAAGTGTTAGGAAAGAGTGTTTATCCAGTGAAAGTCACTGTGATGCAGGGAGATCTCCCCATTTCCAGTGCGGTGAGTACTGATCATGAGCATGATTTTAGTTAAAAAAAAAAAAACACTTATTTTTTATCAGAGAGGTTAAGCATCACGTTTACGTCAAACGGCAAACGTGACTTTGTACCACGTGACCAAGTTCCCTCTTTACGTGCAGTTTACTGTTCATTATTTCTACACCTATTAGTTCTTCACACAATTTTTTCATCCATAAGAATTGTTCTGAGCTGCTTTTATCTGCTCATTTTTTCTTTTGAGAAATTCTCAACTTAAATCTGACGTCTGCCGTTTGCCGTATACGCGAAGCTTAAACTCTCTTTTTATGAGCAGAAGTACGCTTATTCTACGATGAAAATATGACGAGTTTCACAGAGTGCTTAATTTCTCTCTGTTTTCGGAGTCATGTTTGTAGATGAGAGGGGAAATAGGAGCCAAATATTTTTCGAGAATTATTGATTTCGAGCGGAGCGGGTACAATTTTAGGGAAGTTTATTGGTGCTGGCCAGTCAATCACCATTTGACGAAGCACAAAAGATTGAAAATACACTGAAAAATACCCATACCACAGTTCAAAAGCAAATTCCAACAATGGTTTCCGCAATACCAAAAAACACTCATTTTTTAGTGTTTAATTAATTAAGTATCGGTGAATCTATTTTTAATTTAAACCGTGTTTTTGTGCGAGTAGGGATCTTCGGGTGGTGGTACAACTTTTCCGATATTGCAAAGGCGGCAGTGATTGGTGGACCTCTATTATTCATCATTGTACTAATCATCACCGGTTGCTGTTGTTGCGGCTGCTGCAGGTCCCGTCCAACAAACCAAGGGTCTGTTATCGTCACTCCCGCAGCTGTCCCTAGGCTGTCATGGCGACAAACACCAGGAGCACCGTTCTCATGAAACCGCTGGTCAACGAGGCTTTAGTTTAACTCCAATCGAGGCGTACCCAGAGTCTCCTTTCTTTTTAGTCAGCGGGCAACGCGTTGTCCGTTGACCAAAAAAGACTGAAGACTCTGGTTACGAGATTGGTTTCACTATGAATAGACACACTGGAGCAATGTGCAAAAAACGCGTAGCTTTTGCTAAAATTTTGCTTTGTTTATAACAGTTTAAACCGTTCTGAACACTTTTATGTTTAGTTACTGTTAAGTACAATCCGATAAACAATTGTTGACATCTTATGCTCGGTTGACGCCGTACTTTATAGGATTTAGGACTGCCAATCTTTAATCGAACCGAACTAAAGCTTCAAAATGCAGTAAGAATATATCTTTTTTTTTTCAAAATTATGCAGTTAGTTGGCTAAAATTTGAAGTTCGGGGTCTGCATGAACGCTGTTAAACTGCCGTTTCAAATTGACTCTTCTTCTGTGAAGAACGGCGCGTGAATCGGGCCTCCAAGTACCTTGGTTGCTAGATGTTTCCTGCTACCCTCTATATTCTCATACCTATAATCTAATTACATCGTTCGATTTGGAGCATTGAATGTTACTTCGGATTTTCGTATTTGACCCGCTATGTGACCCTATAACCAACAGCCGACGCCGCAATAAAGGACGCTATCCAGACTGTTATTTAAGCGCGTGAGTTACGTATGTTGGCATTGCATTGTTTACTATTGACGGTACGCTATGAGGAAGCTCAACAGCGATAAACACAGCTTTCAGCAGTGGTCATGATTCTTCCAATTTTTTTTACTATTTCCTTGCAATTTTTGCAATTTCCCTTACCGACCTTAGTATATTCTAGTCTAAAAAATTACTTTTTCCTGCCGCGCGCTTTACCCAATATGAATTTCTACTTTCAAAAGAAACATTTAGAAATGGTAGATAATATCGATTTCCAGACTTTAATACAGAAGTGAGGGGAGTGTAAATTCGAATGCAAACTGCATTCTCTGAGACTGGCAGAGACTTTCTAAAATGAGTCCGTTTTTGGATGGGTAATTAGGTCAGCAGGAAAAATTTCTCTCGGCTCATGATTTCCATCGTCCGTCAAAAATGTCGTATGGTGGCAAATCTTCAGGGGCACCCAACGAGAATATAGTTCAAAACCACTTAAACATAGCATTGTTAAACGTGTTTTAGTATTTAAACGGTGGATATGGGCATATTTTTATCCCCTATAAATTTTTCATCTGTTCTGATTTCCTAGCTGAAAGTCTGGTGATCTTAAAATTGTGGGGATCAAAACTTACCTGTTCGAAAATTTCAGCCAGAAAAAAGGCTCCCGAAAAGTCTAGTTGACCTTTTTAGGGTAAAAATCTGTTGAAAATGGGTAATTTTACCATTTTTTAGATGTTCGAAAATCCTAGGAGAGGCAGGCAAGCAAGAAATTTTACAACAAATGTTCCGAAAATTCTAGATCTCAAATCGCCTTCCCAACAGATATTTATCCGAAAATTGTCGTTGGGTGCCCCTGAATCTTAGGCTGGCACTAAAACTATTTGAAAAAACTGGCTGGCACTAAAACTATTAAAGCTCCGGGATGAAAACTAACTAGAGCTCCAAGATGTGATAGTACATCTTGCAGCCCTGCTTAGTTTTAGTGCCAGCCTAAGATTTGCTACCATACGACTTACTTGAAATACGGACACCAATTAGTCCCCTCGCAGCCGCTTGGACCGAAGTCAGCAAAGCGCCGGGGAGACTGGGCACCAAACCAGGAATAAAAAGGTGTCGCCATGCATTTATATATAGTATACACTGTAGGAATTGTATGAAGTTTTGGATCCTCGGAACCAAAGAGAAACGTCCTGCGATAGAATTTAGGGTTTATGGGACAAAACCGACTTATCCTTTTGTCAGTTGGATTTCCCAGCTGGTAAAATTGTATCGTATTCAAAATTTAAGGAGTGTCATCTTGATCTTTAATCTTTAAAACGTAGTGCGGCTTTTCTAGACAAACTTGAAATAGACGACTTATTGCTTAATTACTTTTTTAAAACAATGGTCTGTTGTTTTATCACATGACCAATCATGCCAACAGTACAATGCTGCTGACTCATTCCCTTTGGACGTACCGGTCGACATTAATTTAATTACTGCAGCATACTTGCCCGAAGAATCCATACCATCCACTGCACTGATCTTCAAACAAAAGCATCTCACTTTTGGCTCTCAAACAAAGGTTTGTTTTTAGATATCGTGTTTAAAAACATCATATTTATATTTGGGATTTTAAGGTATTATTCACTTATAAGTTTATAAATATGCGGTGTGTGTGGCTGTTGAAGTGTAAAGGAAAGGTATAGTCCTTTTCAAGCTTGGTCTAAAAGTGCTCGAATTGTCATGTCGTCTGTTCATGCCTCGAAGAGGCGATTTTAAACTCGGATTCGACCGTATGGACGGGTTACAATATCCCCCTTGACTGGCATTTTAACTCTTTCTGCAAAGTCACGGCGAGGAGGTCTAGCCTGATTCTCAGACGTCCGAGAAGCGAAGAGACCGCGAACAACCTCGGACGTCTGAGAATCAGGCTACGGGGAGGTCGGGATCGCAAATCGTTCTTCATAAACCAATTAGTGCTATTACTTTTGAGTATTCTCCTCGATTTTCTTAGTTCTGGGTTAAGTCATGTCCATGACTAAAAGAGCGGACTTTGTAGGGTGAAATATTTCGCCTATAAATATAATTGAAAACAATAGACTTCAGGAGGCGCGAACATGAAAGCATGAATGCTATTTCTGGGTATTGTCGAAAAATATGTGATGTCGCCTCTGTCCACTAGTCGGTTAGCGTAAGATAAAGTAACAAAGCTAAGAAATGCCGTGTTTCTTACTCTTTCGCTAAAATCGCGTGACTTGTGGCAAAAATTTACAAGATTCGCGTGAATTATCCTTTAACTATCAGAACATTCCAGACGCCGCCACGGATGATTGTAGGCTCCACCTACAATTCAAGCGTAACATCTCTCCTGCCTCATCCATCAGTTTTTTCTTTTTTTTTTCAGTGTCTTTAAATGGATTGTCACTTAGCTTCAAGTTGGAAATTTTATAAATGGAACTTTCTGCGCGAAAAATGAACAAATCTTGTCCTCCTTAACGACTTCTTTAATAATCTAGGCTTGTAGCTTCTGTTTCGCGTCTGAACGCTCAGATCCATCTATGTCGTTCGAATAAAATGTAACAATTTTAAAATGAAGTAAAAATGACTGATCTACACTAAATTGTGCTCAAAAGTCGCGTGATTCTGCGTTAATTCGAATAGTGTATTGTCTTTGCATATACATATCAAGTGTTCTATTTACATACATTATTATCATGATCAACAACTGAATTGCCTAGCACACTGAAGTACGTATTGTGTGTAACTCTCAGCAGGCACCGTAAAAAGGATTATGCCGCTCCATTTTTAGACTTTCTGCCAGCCTCGAAGCTCGTTTTTGTTAATAACCGCACTTCATGTACAGGTTTGTTAACGATTTCATCTTCTTAGTGTTTAAGACATTTCGACCAAACATGAACAGAGTGTTGCGAAACAATGAATCATCTAAGGAGTAGCTAGACAGTCGCACCCATCTCCTTAAAAAGATCAATCAAATATCAATCAAGTCGATAGTTCTCTTGTTCATATCAGTATTTTCTTTTCCATTTTTAGTTTCTTCTTTCACGATTTTAAAATTATTAAACTCAAGTCAAAAGGAATTTGCTAACAAGTCGGACACTCTATCAGCAGTGAAGACGTCAAGGTATGTTGACGATGGCGTCGCGTCTTGACCTTTCAATTTGATTTCTGTTTTTTCTTCTGAACAGGCAGCACCAACGTTGTGTAACCTGCGTTCGAAATGAAATAAAGTAATAACAAAATAAAACAAAATAGACTGATCTACCCTAGATTGATTATCCTAATAGTCTAGTCCCTAATATCAACATAACGCCTTTCAATAGAGGAATGCGGAATCCTTTTGAATCATAATGAATTGTTGCTTTCATAGGAAAGAATAGCGTTACCTGACTCTGAGAAAGGACTTGACGCTCTGAGCTTTGGTTTCTCTAACGACATCCTCCAAGAATCTTAAGGTTTGTTTTACATTTTTATACTTCCTAGTAATTTTCAGCCATTCAGAGCTAACTCACAGTCAGCTTTTGTTTGGAGTGTCGCAGTCGTTTCTTAGCCGGGCTGTCTATTCATGCTATCTTCACCCAGAGAACTGCAAGAGGATTTTGGTCAAAAAATATGTATGAGGGCTGCAACGAGTGTATTATAGTTCCACCTGACACTCAGAGAATCAAATCGCAATGTTTTCAAATTGCGGTCACTTCATATTTTAATTCAAGGCCGAACATCTATTCACCTTATCTCTCGACTTCGCGTTCCTGATAACTTAGGACACACCCATGTTAGAGACCGCGAACCCAGTACAAACAGTACAACTTTCTGTAAACAGGCTCCGTTTTTTTAAGCAGCTTAAACGCGTACGTTTCTCTCTTCTTCCGAGGTTCAGATATGCTGTGATCATCTGCACTTGGAGAGAGCCCCGTTTTTAATTTTACATTATACATTCTTAGGTTTTTACTTAGAGAGAATAACTTAATTAGACTACAAGTACGTGAGCTGGTGGCTGTGGTTATCAAAGAATCATCTGAAGAATCAATGATACAATCATGCAGTTTGCAACAGTGATCCGTATAAAATTCTCTAACAGGAATAAATCAATTGTATTCGTAACTATGATTTAGTTGACATCTCATCATGACAAAATTTGCCCCTTTCAGAAATATTCTTAAGATCTCCTAGATGAAAGACATGTTAGACTGCGAAATTTCGACACCATATGATCACGTCAGAAGCTTGTTTTCCACTTAGTGTGAAAGATCAAAGAGTGTTTTTTTGTTATAGGCTAACTTGCAGTGCACTTTTCAACAGGATTTCATGGTCTTTCATACAATCAGGCAGCCAGAAGCAAGTATTGATCAAGGTATGATTTCCATTCTTACGTTTATGTCCTGGTTTATGGTTAAACTTCTGATGTCTTCTGAAAACTGGGCGGGTTTTTCAGGTCTTTAAGAATATATGATTACGTTCAAGATGCAAAATTTTTCAGTGTCAAGAGAGGAGAAGTTAACAAACTAACGGATTAAAAAAACTCGATCGGGTCAGTATAAAACTGGTTAAATTGTATTACACTGACGCTTTATATAAATAGAATCATGTGTTTAATTGTAACGTCGTTCGAGAGTCATTCCATCTGACATAAGCGCATCGGTTCAATTGTCCTCAAGAGTTCAGTGATAGATATAAACCACGAAAACCAAGTGAGGATAAAGCTCTTTTGATATAAACTGCTTAAATTCTTAAGATGAAACTGACACAGAGAAAGAAGGTAATGGAAGCAGTCTAACCATTGCAGCGCTCCTTAAATCGAGTGATTTCCAGGTTCAGCACCAATTATATGAAAGTTGTATATAAAAACCGCTTCTCATTTTTCCTGATATAAGAATTATTGTAAACTTTCACAGAAAGTTTGAAGTATCGAGGACGGGAGTTCAAGGACCTCTTGCATAAATTGTCAACAGAGAGCTTTCTGAACAGATTTTTTGCAAAAATGCACAAGATTCTGCGCACGCCGCTCAAATAAGTAATTTTTCGGGTTAACCGAGCGGGCACTGGGGCTATTCGAAGTGAAGATTTCCGATTCAGGCTTCAAAAGTGTTTTGTTTCAGTCTGTTTGTCAGGTAAGTTTCCCTCCCTGATTTACATGTAAGTTGTGAAGAAAAGTAACGTAAAAGATGTTCAGGTCTTTATCCCTTTGGTTAACATTTACAGTTTGTCTAGCTAACAATATAGCTGATTATATAAGGAACTTTCTTCCAGATCGTGTGCACAGGAATGTGATCGTGATGTCCACTCAGTGAAATCAACATCGGTCATCTGGGAAAAGTAAGCTTAATCTTACTAAGATGACTTTTATTAATAGGCATTTTCTTGTAAAAGAAAAGGTTGTTGCTGGTGGAAAAATTTTTCTCTTTGTTTGATGCTCACAAGACAAGTTTTATCACTACTCTAATTTAGGCACTGCTGTGTGCCGCCAAATTATGTTCGCAAAGACCATTTGATATCTCTTTCAGTCAAATGGTGAAATCGTAGTGAAATGTAAGTAGAAAAAAAAAAGGCAAGAGGAGATGAACTAACTGCAGGGATCACTTGTGTTATTTGAGTTTGAATCAAAAATATTAAAATCACCCGTTACGTAAAAAGGTGTTAAGTGCATGATATTTTTTTCAGTTTTGTAGACCAGCTACCAAGATACTGAAGATGTCACCACCTGATAATACAAGATTAAAGTTGTGCTCCTGAAAGTAAGATTATATTCTCTGTGACCTCTGCTATAAGTTTGTTGATGTAGATATGATTTATCTCTGAACCAAATAATTATTTTGGACAGTTGCCCCTTGGGGCAGGGGGGGGGGGGGTACTCCCTATAATGGCCTATAGGAGGAGGTTGTGGTCAATACCCTATAGGCGCGTGAGCTACCCCATAGCACGCTGCAGTTGTCAAAATGTGATTGGCGGTCGTAATAGACAGCATGTAAGGCAGCAGGGGGCAAACAATGATTGATGGTTAGCAGACGCAATTTTCTTTAATATAGTGTACTACAGTGTCAACATGGTTTTTGCATTTTAGATTTTCATCAATAAGCATGCCAAGAGAATGAGAATGTTTGATCAGAACATTCTTTATATTTAAGGAGGGCAGAGAGTAGGTAGATTATTAAGCTTCTGCCTTGAGCCGTTTAACATGAATTCAGTTTTAGTCATATGTAACATCAATAAATTATTTTTTTGTGATAAGCCAGTGATTAATGTTGAGTAAGTCTTCATTCAGGGAAGACTGAATGGAGTGGATATTGCCAGTGGAGTGAGTTAGACGGGTATCATCAATATAAATTCTTTGTTTAAAATGAAACAGACAATTGGGCAAATCATTGATATATAGCAAAAACAGTAGAGGCCCTAGTGTTGTTCCTTGGGGAATACCACACGTAACGGTGCAACATTCTGAAAGGGAATCATTGACAAGACGTTTCTGAGTATGATTATCCAAATAGGAGGAAAAACATTTATGGGTAAACATGACCATGATACACTATAAAGAGTAGTTAGACAGTAGGATATCATGACTGACTGTGTCAAACACTTTCTTAAGGTCAAGAAAAGCAACAGTGTTAACGTTACCTATATCAATATTACAGGCCTCTAATAAGGCTCTAACCATTGAATGGAGTGCTTATGGAATCCGAATTTTGGTGCTTAGACAAAATACTATGATCCAATAAATGGCAAAGAGTTGATGATAGATAATTCTTTCAAATACTTTGCCAAATTATGATAGAGATAACTGATATTGCACGATAATTGTCTATGTTGCCTCTTTTGCCGCTTACTTGAATAGAGAAGTAACCCTTGCAAACTTCCAATCGTCAGGAAATATACCATTAGCTTAAAGAACTATTAAATGTAATTGAAATAATATGAGGTGCAATATTGAATAAGCACAATCCATAATAAGCTGACTAGATATTTCATCTGGACCAGCACCTTAAGATTTATGCAGTTTTTTAAAAAGAGACAACTCCTGATTACTATCAGTGGGGATGAATCTGGAATCTTTCACTTTAAAGGCCAGAAACATTTAAATTCCTGAAAACTGGCCATTCCAGGGGCCATTGTCTAAAGGTATTTCGGAAGCCAGTTTTGGGCCAATTGTAGAGAAGTGATCATCAAAAGTGTTTGACAAAGCGGTTGAATTAGTCATAGAAACTCCATTCGGACTTAATTCCTTAACAGAAGACGTGCCGGATTTATGAGAAGTATTAGCTCATTGATGACCTGCCACACTTTATGCGGGTCGCCATCAGTTTCACTTAATTTGTTTTTATAAAAAAATTTGTTAGCCTGTTTGATTTTTAGCATTGAGTTTAAATTGTTATGCATTCTTTTAAAGCAGTCCCAATTGTGCGGATCATTGGACCTAATTGCTTAAAGTGCCTTGTCAGCAGTTAAAAAGGGATCATGCAAAGTTCTAAACTAGGTATGTGAAAAGGGGTACCATATTTTGTCAGGAGGCAGCGTGGCCAAGTGGTCAGCCCTTCGCACTTGCAATCTGGTGGTCCCGGGTTCTGTTGTATTTGAATTATTTGTTTTCTAAGTATTTACAGATTGAAAAGCGCTTTGGATCATTAAGAGAAAGGCACTATATATGTGTATATTATTATTATTATTATTATTAATAAGGTATACGAAAGAGCTGGATTTAAAATAAAAAAAAAAAAAAACTTTATAAGCCCCCCAAAATGGTAATGCAAAAAATCCTCCGTTAAATTGCCCCTCCGAATATAAGCCCCCCGGGGGCTTGTACGTAGAATTTGCCATGAGTACAAAGTAAAACAAAGCAAAAATGGTAAATTTCATTTCCACTACAAGCTAGCCCAGCCGATTTTATAACACAAAATTCCCTCTGTGCACAAGCCCTTCCGAACGTAGGCCCCTCCAAAAATAAGCCCCTCAAATAGGTTGCTTGAAAATGTAAGCCCCGGGGCTTAATATTTTTGGAATTTTACAGTATTTCAAAGGGTAAGGGGCTGGACCTCGGGGCGGAGCCTCCCTGTATATAGAACTTTGTGGAGTACCCCCTCCCCTGGGGGCAGTGCATGGTGTTGTTTGGCTTCAAAATAGGATTATATCTCATATTTTGATGTCATCTTTACCGTCTTTTTATTATTTTCAGGATTTTATGTCATTTGAATTAAACATATACAATTAGTTGAATGGTGTGAAGCTATCAAATTTAGGAGAAGGTAATTTAGCTGAGTTTATTAAATTGATTGCAGTAAAATGGCAAAGGGTGTTAACATTGTAAGCTTTAAAGCTTTCTTGCATCACTAGAGTATTATACCATTACCTCACATTTGATTTAGATGCACTCATTTATATACTATTGATTACAGTACACAGTCAGTAGAATGGTACAGTGGCCAGAAACTGTTAACTTTCCAAACATTTCTATTGCCTTGATCACTGTTTGTTTGAACCTCATGGTACAGTCAAACCTTTGCTAGTAATAATTATTGGCCTCTCCTCTAAACATAGAGACTTAGTCATGGCCCCAGTTGTTAATATTAAAGTGTGTATTTTTGGTCGGGAATCTCTCATAAATTCCTTGGTCACTGCAGACACTTTAAATACAAACACTGCATATTGACCTTTGTGAAATGGACCCCTTTCCATAGCAAGAACTAGTTGTGGACCCAGGAAGTTACAAACACAGTGTTTGCATATTTTGACCTTTGTGAAGTGGATGGACACCTCTTCTAAAAGTAGACACTAACCGGTCATGGACTACAAACTCTGCATTTGACCTTTGTCACTAAAAGAGGCAAACATCTCGATCTTATAATTACCTGTAGGTCGACACATCTCCTGGTCACTGTACAGACTGGTGTCCAATATAATAACTAGAGGTTTGACCCTTAAAATAAAGCTGTGACATAAAGGTAATTTGTTGATAAAAAAGTTGTTGGATTGTAATGTGGTGATCTTATTAAATTAAATTTACACTCTTTATAGGGACATCTTTGACTTAGACTCAATGGCGCAGCATCAACACCTTAAAAGAAAAGGAGGTGCTGATCCTGATCATCAGATGTCAAGAAATCATGCCCTGCCTCCATCTCTAAGTATTGAAGTGCCTGAAATGAGATATCTTCCAGACAAGTTAAACCCTTGGAGTGACGTCCAGCTTCCTGTTGACATTCTTTTGTTGACAGTAGAAGACTGCGAGTTTTTAGCCTGTTATGCTTTCTTGAAAAATTCTTTTAAAAGTTATGACCAGAATCTGGGATTCGTGTACTTTGGGATCATGGGTGAAACTGGAGAAAAGGCACTGAAAGTTGCTTTAATGAAATGTTATAAAGGTTCTTCTGGTCCAGGTGGCTCTCAAAATGTTATTAAAAATGCCGTGATGCAACTGAGACCCAAGGCTGCTTTTTTGGTTGGCAGCTGCCAGGGTATAGACCCAGAACACACCAAACGAGGAGATGTAGTGGTATCCTCTAAACTTTCAACTGAACAATTCACAAGTACTCCAGTGAGAAGAAATATTGGCAGACTTATCTTGTTTTCAGCTGGAGGCTGGATTCCACCATTAAAAGATCCAGTAGGTGAAGAAACAGTACAGGTACACCGTGACAGTGACATATTCAGTGGTAGACAATTTATCACCAAACAACGCCGTATGTCTCAATCTCGTGTGATTGCAGTTGAAACAGAAGGGGAAGGTATAAGATTATATACATATTTATAACCATCACAACAATTTGATGTAGCATTCAATTTGAGGTCTAGAGTAAAACTCTAAATAAATTGTCCTTTTCGACAACTGAGCTTATATGACCATGGAAAATCACAGTACTTTACTGGTTTGTTGACCACAATTGGCAATGTTGTCAGTGATCAATTATAGGGTGCAAACAAGTCTCTTATGGTATTCATAATTCATACGTCAACCAATATGTGTTTACATTAAAATATTTTGGAGAAGTAGTTCACAAGTTAAATATTTTGCAAGGGAACATAAATTAAGCTTATTAAAACACAGTAAAATTTAGTCATTACACTGTAGAGAAAAATTTACAGCTTTGCTAGATTCTTTCATGTTCACACAGGACTGGACAAAGCTTTTAAGTAAGAGCCAAGGCTGTAAAGAATCACCTTTTATTGATCTGTTTTTCTTACCACTTACAGGACTGTTTGCTGCAGCTCAAGATATGAACATTGAATGGGTGATTGTTAAAGGGATATCGCATTTTTCTGATGATAGCAACACCCCTGATGAGCCCTGGAAGTCATTTGCTTCCATCATGGCAGCTTCTGTTGTGTCCAACATGTTAAATGATCCAGTTGTTTTTAAAGAATGGCCTCACTATCAAGGTATGCAACATCCCTGCTCTAATGAGTGATAATAAATAAATTATTAATAGTGATGAATTTTCTGTTCAGATAATTAATTATTTTTATGTTGGCTGGTTCAATTAATTTATCCTTGAAAAAACAATTGTCAAATGACAGCCTGCAAATATCAGTAGATGGAGTGACTTTTCTCCGAAAGCATACTGTATAAGTTTTGTTGAGTTCGTTAAATAATGACTAAACACCTCCTATATCTATTAAATGCCCCCAATGTTTCAAGTTCTTTTTTCTGTTTGAGACTGGCTGAAATACATACATTAATATTAAAATACCAATAACAAAGGCCAAAAGTAAAATTTGTTTTGAGGGGTTTTCAAATTTATAACACTTTTTTTCTTCACAGACTTGACAGCAAAGAATCAGCAAGAGACAACCACAAAGCCAGACAAACAGATGCCAGGTACTATTCTATCAATTTTTTACACTACTACAATTCCAGGAGTTTTTCCAGATTAAATGATTGAACACTGGTTTCACTAATATAAACATTAATCTTTTAAAGTTGTTTGTCACATCTGAGCCCTCTTGCACTTTTTTTTTCACAAAATAATAATATTGCAATAAGACAGGTCTTTGCCAAAGAGAGCAGTCCCTTTTTGTCTGATATTTATTCCCTTCCCCCACTAAAATTTGGTGACAAAGCCGTTTGAAGCCAGTCAGGCCGCTTTCTGGTCAGATCTAGCCAAAAAGAACCAAAACTGCCCAAAATACTGTATTTCCTCAAATAATAGCCGGGGCGATTATTTCTTTTTTCGCCTCATTAAGGAAGCAATCATTTGAGGGAGGCGATCATTTCAAATATTGCTCACTGGAAGTTGTATCCTAAATATTTTGTTTTATTATCCCATATTTAAATCAAAAAATTATCTCATCAAATAAACTGAATATGGGCTTTTTAAGTGCTCCAAATTTGGTTCCTTGATTGTAATTTTCAGAGCTTAAATCGTCACTGATCAGTTTTGCTGGATCAGATTCCACTTCAACTTGACAGGAAGGGGATAAAAGAAAGTGAAGATGGCGAGAGGGGTGGGGAGGGGGTGATTATTCGAGGGAGGCGATTATTTGAAATATTTCCATCAAAGGGGGGCGATTATTTGAGGGAGGTGATTACTTGAGGGACGGCTATATTATTCAAGGAAATATGGTACTTTAAATTGAACACCACGCTGCCTTTTGTTCCTATGCTAATTAATCTCAGTTTTGTTTTGAAAAGTGACACAAACCACTCTTTTCGCTTCCTTGCCCTATGTTTTCCCTTAATTTTGGACATAAACTGAGGCTTCATTTTGGTGAGACAGACATTGTTAAGTGAAACAAGATTCCCTTATCTTCTTGAAAATAAACCTTTTTTCTTTGTTTCAATTGTCTTTGAGTTGTGTGTAAAGGCCTCTATTAATTTAGGAATTGCCCAATTTAATTGAAAGTGATGTTGCGGAAGGGGGTCGATCGCGCATCCACTCCCAGACTTTCTGCTGGTATGGTATATTCTATGTATCCACCAAACCCCACTAAAAAGATTATAAAAGGAAAGAACACTAAGACTTGCTGATTTAAATCCACTGGACAATATCAAAATAATGATCATTGGGTCATTCCTGGTGCTGTTTCATTTCATTAATTTATAATATTTTATTCATGATATTTCTGCAAATTAACTGTCCACTCCTCTTGTAGACTAGTTATTAAAAAATACTTCTTGGAAATGATAGAAAATTCTTGATAACAGATTCTGTATGCCTTGAGGAGTGCCAGAAACAGCTGCGATCACTTTATGAAACCAGTAGTAAAGTCAGAATCATTCCATGGGACCGGAACTCTACTGTTGATATTGGCAAGATCTACACAGACTTATCATGGGTCATGGATGACAGGACCCCCAGGGGAGTGATTCAAGAAAACCTTAACCACTACACTGAGATTTTTGCTCACAGAGAACCTCGTCGTGCACCCAAGCGAATTTTGGTTTATGGACATCCAGGTAAGTGAGCGAATGAATTAAAAAATTTAATTGTCTTATTTAACTCACAGGAGGATAAAATATAAGTACATGGAAAAATCACATACAAATAACAGTAACACAGAAACCATTGCTCTACTGGCATTAAATTAATCGACACAAGGTGTTGGCAAATGCATTGTATCAGCTAGTGATGTGCAGGTTTCTTGAGTGTTTTGCTGACATATTGTACATTCCAAGTGGGGTAGATTGTTACCATGCATTCTGTCAAACCAAATGAAACGTTTGGTCTCAGTTGCTGTTATAAATAAAACAAAAGTTAAAAAACAAAGTTTTTCTGTTAATCAGTCTGATAATAAACAATATATTTATTGGCTTTACAGCAATCATGACATACACTCTAGGCTCCAATAGTGTTGTAATAATGGTTAAAATATTGTGACTCAATTTTATCTAAAATTCAAGTTTATTTAATGCCGAGAGCTAAAGGAATAAAACTAAAAAGAGATCTTCCAAGGATAAAATCGCACCAAAAGCTTCACAATAGACTGATGACTGGCAGTTTGGCCCAGTTGGTTAAAGGCTGATCAGTGCTTGCAACATGGGGTTAAATTTTTTCTGAAGGTCTAGATCTGCTACTGTTAACCTGGGTTTCTTTTTGTTTTTAATTATCAAAAGCATTTTCTTGGATTTTTCTCTACTCTTTTTAGATGATCTAATCATCAAATTTTAGACAAAAAGAATTAAAATAAACTGAAATTTGGTTTTTAAGCTTTCATATCTGAATTCAAATTTTGCACTAACCCTGGGTTATCTTAACCCAGCCTTAAACAACTGGGCCCTAAATAGTCTGGGTTTTTCACAGTTTTATGAAGGATTTATTTCCATTGTCTTCATCATGAATAATTTTGAATATTAAATGAGATACCATTTTTGATGAATGTAACTCTAGTCTCTAATCAAAGCTAACAATTCCAAAATGCCCCCTTTGAGGCAGGGAAACATCTTTTTGACATAACTTAAGAGACAAAGTTAAGGCCACCGATATCTTGCTCACTCTTCATATGATATAAAAAATTAATAGAATAAATAATTTCTCTTTAAGTTTTATGAAAATTATCAACTGAAATTTCAATATTTTAGATTCCACTTCACGTGACTTCACATGATAAAACTAAAACAAATCTTTTGACAGTTTGTTGTTATTGCCACCTAGGTATCGGCAAGACTGTTTTCACGAAGAAAGCAACTTTTGACTGGTCCCAGCAGAGATATTCAGAAACATTAGGAGCATTTGATCTTGTCCTTCTGGTGAGATTACGTGATGTTAGTAATCTCCAAGATGTTCCGTCCATTCTGAGGGCTTCTGAAGTGCTGGATAGTAATGGCGCAATTTCCGTACACAACCTGTATGATTACATTTGTCGCCATCAAGAAAAAGTCTTGCTTATCTTGGACGGCTACGATGAATATGTTTACAGTTCAAAAAACGAGTCGCCTGTTTTCAAAATCTGGAAAAAAAGCCAATTAAGATATTGTTGTGTTGTAATTACTTCAAGGGAAATGAAAGCTGAGACGTTGAGAAATTTTAGTGATGCTCAATTCAAAATTGACGGCTTTAATTATCAGCGCCAAAAAGAGTTCGCCCGTAGAGTTTTGAAAGATGATAAAGATATTGCAGATTTTTTTATGTACTTACAGCAGCACAACCTAAGTGAACTAGCAGAAATTCCCCTTTTTTTATTAATGTTATGTTTACTCTGGACGAACAGAAATCGCAAACGACTACCGACGGAGCGCGCACACATCTTTGCCCAGTTTGTCAAAACTTTGTTTGATCACTTACGTGAAAAACAATCTGCTGAATCAGTGGTTGGTAAAGATTACTCAGATGAACTATACGCATTAGGACGATTGGCCTTTGAAGCCCTTTTGCAAGGCCAGCTTTATTTTCCTGTTAGTCAGTTACCTGCTGGCTGCAGCTTGATCGAGAGGCTGATTGAAGTCGGCCTTTTTCAGGTTTTAAATATGGCGAGTTTGAATCGTGAAAAAGGCGTGTACTTTATTCACAAATCCGTCCAAGAATACTTGGCTGGGAATTTCCTAAAAGAAGAGCTGACATCTAAAAAGGCTGAAAGTACAAATTCCCTCTTAAAGTTGGACTCAGTTGAAAAGATCGAAGAGATGATGGAGGTTTTAAAATTTGCTGTTCAGTTGTCAGAAGAAGCCGCGCGCGAGATTGTGATTCACCTTGGAATGAAGAGCGGACTGAAAGAGTTCAAATTCGACAACGAAACACCGTCAACGGAGGATTTGTCAGAAGAACAAACAGATTTTATTAATCTTTGTTATGAGTTCTTTTTCGACTTCTCAGCTGAGACAAGAAAAAACCTCTTCCCTACATTTCTTTCCTCTTTAGAAGGAGTTCTTGTAATTGATGCAAAGCAGCTAAATGTTATCGTAGAGGAAAAATTAGTTCAAACTACCGAAACACCCAACTACGTTTTTTTTAATAAAAACAATGAGGAAGATTATACGAAGCAGGATCTGTTCTACGAATACACGTACGGAGAATACGGTTATGCTGTAGATTATACAGAGCAGGACTATAGTAATTTAATCATTTTAACACAACAATTAAACGCAGTTATTGTTAGCTCTGCAGGAGAAAAGAAAGCATCAGAATTTTTAAGAAACTTAACATGGCGTCACATTGGTAAATTTTTTTTAAAGAAAGAAGAAAACAACACTCACCTTTATCTAGCTAAAATTGTTACACTTAAACTTGAAGGCATTCCTTTTCCTTGTGATATAATAAAGGCGCTAATAAGTAAACAAGAGACAACAAAGAAGACAAACATGAATGGTGATGAGTCAAGTGAAGAGAGCAGCAGCAGCTGTTGTTCAAAGCGTCATGGTCTCTCCAGGGTTTGGAAGATTGAAGCTTGGGATGTGAACAGGTCAGAAGTGGAACAGCTGATTGAGACGATGCCGTTTATCACCGCTCCACACAGGATAGAGGTTTATGGTAAACACGGTGAAGTGTTGGATGCTGAGTTAACAGAGTCTCTGCTGAGGAGCATCCCAACAACACACAAACTGAAGACATTAACACTCCATCGTATCAATGTTACATCATCACCTGCTGTGGAGTTCATCAACAATTTATTTGAAAAAGCACCAAACTTGGAGTCGCTCATCATGTCATCCAATCCTCTTCTGGGTGCAGGAGTAGACAGCTTGATTAAACATCTCAGCTGCGCTCCTCACCTGAAGTATCTGTTCCTTGAAGGAGTGAAGATGACTCCACAGCAGGTGAAGGATCTGTCATCAGCCATCAAGCAGCACGGCAACATCACTGGACTGGCGTCATACTACCACGTAAGTTTTCCAATTTTATCACAATTTGTTTCTTTATTCTTTGTTTACAGTTTATTTCTACTCAGCTCTTGCCTTTCGCCATTTTCCTTTCTTTGTCATTTTTATACTCGACAAAACACGAGATTTACTTTTGAAAACAAATCACAAACTTTAGCAGATTCAAAGTATCATTTCAAATTCATTCCTTTCAATTGATTAAACTAAATCCAAAAAAATGTTTTAACCGAGAACAAGTAAATTAATCTGAAGGTGTTTTCACTGTGCAAAATAATGGATCAGCGAGCAGATATGAAATTTCTCTTTGAGTCTGGTTCAACTCGATATGAGCTCACTTAACAAACTTGTGATATATTTATTAACACAAAAATTCCATAGTATTAATTTCTCAATCAATTTTAATTCATTGCTTTTCATAAAATGATGAATAACAAGCATAAAATCAAAATATGTTCCGTTCATGTTCAATTCAAACAAACAAAATTTGCAAAAATTAAGAGAAAAAAGGTTAACCACTTACAGTTTCACTTTTATCGCTAAGGTTTTCGTAAAATCAGCTAAACTCAAGTAAAGTTTCTTTGAGAGTCCAGAAAACGAAGAAGTCTTTTTAGAGCTGTCCTTTTGTTTGAATGTTCCTTGCGTTTCGGTAAATGCTTGTCCTCCCGTAAATAACCTCACTGTAGCGTAGGTTTTTGAGATAGCGTTCCACAAAAAATATATTCCTCTGAGACACTTTGGTTGAAAATTTAACACCATACATTTAATCATAGATAAAAGCACTCTTCTATGGTACTAGCTGTGTATTTTGTCGGTTACTTGTTTTCCAGTTTTACGACGAACACAACAAATCCTGCGTCACTTCGTGTCTTGTATGAATGAGTTTAAGTTGATAAATGTAGTTTCCTTTAGCTTGCACAAATCCTTTGACAAATTCCTGAGTACATGAGACGAATTTTTCTCTTAACTGGCACTTTACGGTATTTTCTCATTCTTTTTGTGTCCATCTTGAGTATTTTTGCGATGAAAGTTTTCTTTGATGAGCAAACTCAACTGAAGTGAACAACAAACTACAAAATCAACAAACTGTCATTCAAAGTGGCGTGATAGAAGGCTTGTGACGTGGCGACAGCTGATTGGTTATATAACTCCCCACGTGGTAGAATTTTCCCGCCTTTTGTTTCTCAGCGCAGCAAGCGTTTCTTCAGACGAGACGCAGGTTTTTCTGCGCCTCCCCACCCATCCCCCACTAAGGAAAAACCGATCTGTGAGAATTTTATCAGACCAAGAGTTAATAGAAGAAAGGGCTCCAAGGTTTCAATAATTCGCACATTTTCAGAGTATATTATTTGATTTTGCTGTTTTGAAAGTCTTGCATGCTAATTTTAGGGGTTGAAAAGTAGAATGTGGTCTTTAAGCTGCGAGCACCTTTAGAGGTGTGTCCAAGAAGTCAGATGCATTTTTTGTTGGTTTTGTCGTTTTCCCCTCTTTTTCGTATTTTTTTAACTCCTTTTTTCAAGAGAACTTTAGTTCGTGAGGCCCTTGCTTTTTCTGTATGTAGGTAGTTTCTAATCACTATTAAACGGCCCAAAAATTCGGAAATTTGGGGTTGACAAGGAAAAATCAGGAACGTCTTGCGCAGCGACCTAAAGGCTGGTTTACACTAGCGTCGGAGTTGGAGTCGTAAGATCGCTTATGACCTAGTGAAAATCAAAAATCGGAGTCATAAGCGGAGTAACCTGAGATCAGGCTCTGTTTTCGTTTCGCTTTGAAAATTACATTCGCGCGGGCAAGGCGATTTTTTTAGCGGTAGCCGTTAGAGAGAATGCATAAGAACTGCTAAAACTGGGCCTGATCTCAGGTTATAAGCGGAATCATAAGCGCGCCGGAATGGGAGTCAGAAGAATTAGAACGTTTCCATTTCTTCCGACTCCGCTTACGTTCCGCTTATGATTTAGGGAAAACCAGGTTGTCAGAATCGGAATCGGAAGCAGAAGGACCAATCCCGATGCACGTTCTCACGCTTTGTGATTGGTTTGGTTCTTCCGCTTCTGCTTCCGACTCTGACAATCTGGTTTTCACTAGATCATAAGCGGAACTTAAGCGGAATCGAACGCTGTTTTTACTAGATCATAAGGTCTACGCTTTTGATTACGACTCCGACTCTGCCGCTCGTGAAAAGCAGCCTTAATTTTGAGACACCCACAAGAACGTTTTTTAGCGCAGTGCCACTCGCAAGACCATTCAGGACGAAATTACTGTTTAGGGCATGCGGAGTTTAAGACTTTGAACTAAATAAGGCCTCGGAACGGATTGCAAAATGACTAAAATCTCTTGTTTAGTCCTAAATATAACTAAATTAAAGAAGAAAAACGTCTTTGTCGTAAGCAGAAAATTCTATAGTACTACTTTGACTATGTGACCTCTTTTCGGGGTGGAATCAGCTTGAGCTTTACTCAGATTGGTTCTAAAGTCCCAAGAGTGGTCAACATGAATTTTCTCTTAACAATATTAAAACGTCATCAATAGAAAAGGTTAGGAGAAGTAATGAACTGATGAACAAAGGAGACTGAGTGCTGATCTTTTATCCAGTTCTCTCAACTAATTCTATAAGGCAATATATGGACACTAGTGTGGACAATTTGTTTTTTTATACTGGGGCTTAAAGGGTTAAGCGGTAAAATTCTAGTTGTCCGATGAGCATTCACGTCCCCATCACATAGTAGTTAACCCCTGGGGTTATTTTTACCCTTTAATTGCTTATCACTTAAAGAAAGGTTTTAAGATCTAGACTACACTTTCGATCTTTTAAACGTTGCTTTAAAAGTTGGATGGTGCTAGTTCTATTTTGTGATTTGTTGTAGGATGGTAAAGGGAACCCCAAGCCTGAACATGAATGGCCATCAGAAGACTTTTGGAAAAAGCGGTACCCCTGGCCCTTTTCTCACTCATCAAATGAATCACAGACGCAAAAGCAACAGGTTGGTCATCATCTTTGGCAAAAGAAAATAGAGTACAATATTTCTTGAGTCTGGTTATTTCTTGAGACAAAAAACCTGAAAAAAAACATTGCGTTTAAAAAAGTATGGTTTTTCTTCAGCTTTTCAGGAGTTCACTTATTATCAACTGAAACTGAGGGAACAGGAAATGTGTTTTGTATCATAGTAGTTTCAGGCTGCTTTTTTTTTTTTTTTCTAGTCGCGATTTCATGAAAACTGAGTCAAATCAAAACAACAAGTTATTTCTGTTGTCTTAGGCTCTAAGCTCACTTCTTTTAAGAAGTAAACTAAGTCATACCGAAACCGACGGTTCTCTTACCACGATGGCTTTTAATTGTGGAAGTTACTGTCCGAACAATAACACAGCGGACTGCAATCCGTTTCGGAGATACCTCTGGTTTTTTGGGAAACGACCTGAAGTTTCCTTCATACTTTTTTTACCGTTCGGGAAGTCGATTTAATCGTGCACTTTGAAAAAACTTGCTGATTTTCGTACGTGAAGTTTATACAAGCCGGATTTTGGTAGAAAATGGGGATCTTCGCTGTTGTAGAGCATTTTACGCATTTTAAGCAAGCATCGAGCTTGAGGATTGCATCAAACTAGTCAACAGTAGACTGAGTTTCTGTCTTTGAGTTGATATCCATCTTAGAGAGATTTTACTTAAGACAGAAACGGTCAGCTGGTTATTTTCCAGATCACATGTATACACTTAGCTGATGATTGTTAGCAGGAGATCACACGTTTACTGATGTTGATTATTCTGTCTTTGGTCCCTTTTTTAGAGCAAAACTCGCCCCGGTACTCAGGAAGTGCCGTCACACGATCCTGGAACTGCAGGACCAGTTCCAGTGCCTCTCCATTCTACCGGTATGGTTTTCATCCATGTTACAACTAAAACAAGATTCTTTAATTTAATAGGCTAACAACGCCGTAACTGACTTGAGCACCAATAAGACAATGTATGACTTAACGTAGTGCTGCAACTTGTATTAAGCGGTCCTGTCATCCTTACTACGATACACAGAAACAGGCCCCGGTTTTTTAATAGTTGGATAGCGCCATCTACCAGAAAAGTCACAAACCCGAGGATAAGTATTTGAGAAACCCAAACTTTTATGCATTATATTGTGAAATACCCAGTGAATAGCACAGTTTACATTTTGAACAGCTAGCACTGAAGGCATTTTTCTCCTACAGTATGTCTTCTAATATCTCCAAAATGGACATTTTCTTGTGTTTACTTAACTCAAGTAGGCGATGCTTTAGTTCCTAATATTGTACAGTAACCTAAGAAGGCGTAAACGCTATACAAGGAGAAATCTACTTAAAGAACACGAGTGTGAAACCAGTCGTTTACACTGTACCTCTATGTTAACTCGCGGGATCTTAATTTTATTTTTTTTTTTCTTTAGGAGCTCCCATTCCTACGTCACATTCCTCCAGCCACAGCCTGGCACCCTTAGGTGAACATCCCCTCCGTCACAGAGTGCAGCTGGAATCACCATGGCAACCGCGAAGTAAAATTCCAGGCTACGCAGATCCCCACAGTTCTGGCATTTCTACAGTTGCTCTCCCTCCTGTTCAATCTGGATATCTTCCCCTGAGTGGAATGCAGGATCCATCACAACAAAGAGTTCAGCCCCAAAATACAACGCCGTGTTATTTAAATCTCGAAGGTTTCGCAGTCACTTACCCGCAAGAACTGCCGGGATTTCTTCCCCCACGTGGAATGCAAAGAGCGCGTCTTCGTGGATTGCAACTGCAAATTACGATGTCTGCAGATGATCCATATTTTATAGGTCCAGGCGTATCAACCCATACCTTCCCGACAGTTAATTTGGAAAGTCTCCTCCCTCATGAAACGATGAGATCCCCGCAGTATGGATTTCATCCGCAAGGTGCAAGTCCAAGTTATCCGTATCTTCAATTTAGTGGTCCTGTTAGTTCTTCAGTGACACACTCGCCAGTGATCCCCGGAAACCGCATGAGAGCCCCGCTGCAGGCACCGCAGCCGCAAAGTGCAAGTCCAGGTGATCCGCATCTTAGTGGTCCTGTTACATCTTCAGTCACGCAGCCGCCAGTAATCCCAGGGTATTCTTACCCGTACGGAAACCGCATGAGAGCCCCACAACAGGCACCGCTACCGCCAAGTGCAAGTCCAGGTGATCCGCATCTTCGTGGTCCTGTTACGTCTTTAGTCACGCAGCCTCCAGTAATCCCAGGATATTCTTCCTATCCCTACGGAAACCGCATGAGAGCCCCACTGCAGGCACCGCTACTGCCAAGTGCAAGTCCAGGTGATCCGCATCTTCGTGGTCCAATGTCTTCCGTCATACACCCGCCAGTAATGCCCGGATTTCTTTCTCCGTCTGGTATGCAGAGAGGAAGTTCAGAAGTTCAACACGAACGAAATCCTTCGACTGACTCTAATACTCGGCCCAGTCAATAAGCGGCAATGAATTTCTTATGGTGTAAAATTGTTTAAATTGTCCAATTTCAGCCTAATTTATGCTGCAGTTATCTTTGTAATATGTATTTATCACTTTTTGACTTAAAAAATCGGTTATTCTTCAGTAAAATTTGGCAGCAAACGCAACACATTCTTTTGGATGAATCTAACGCAAGTTTCATGAGCAAGAATACTACAGTGTACAAAAATTCCCATGTTTAAATTCTAAGTTTTTCTCAGCTGTGAATTTCTTGTGTATGTATTATTGTATATAGTATTTATTAAAAGTTTTGGACTGAGAAAAACTGTAGTTCTGCTGTGCGATTTGTACTGTCTTTAAGGCTGGCATTGTTTCCCTTTTTCGCCTTGTCATAGCATCCTTTGAGGGGGGATAGTATCCAGAAGATTTGGCGGCTTTTAAGTGAGAACTCCTCGTTAAATTTGATTAGTCACTAATCGTCTTACGCGGCACACTCTATGCGAAATGCTAAGAAAATTAATCGTAAGGAGTACTTCTAGCGTTCCGTGAAATTACTGATAGTTTTCAAGCTTTATAGTAGTAGGAAGTCTCCAACAGTAGTACTCCTTTCCTTCCACGCCAGTCTGCCACTCAACGCTCGTCTTGAGCACGCTGTACGCACCCACTCCACCCTTCACTTATCCCTTTGTAATAGTGGGAATTCTCAAACAGTAGTACTCCTTTCCTTCTACGCCAGTCTCAAACTCAACGCTCTTTCTGGAGCACGCGGTACCCACCCACTCCAACTTCCACTTATCCTATACGTTTGACTATGTTAGCAGAGGTGACAAACGTTCACAATAAATAGTCTACAAATTTAAGTGATGATTTTCCATAGGTATGCGTAATTTTACTCAAGTGCACAGCAATTTTAACGGAAAAAAGCTCAATACTTTGAGAACAATGGGCAGTTTGTTACGTTAGCTGAGTTTTTTATACACCCTTGCCCTTAACAGTAAATGAAATATCAGTCAATAAAACAAAGAAACAAACAGAAAAGAAAAAAAAAAAAAACACCTCGAACGTTTGACGACCTTGGAGGCCCAGGCGAGCCTGTGGCCGGAAAAAAGAATTTCTCCTCTTTTTTATTGCATTCCCACTGACTGAAAATAATGTGGTTCAGTTTTGGGTTACTAAAGTAATACCATCATCTTTGTGAAGAAACGGAGGACCGATGGGAAACTGGGACGGTAACTGCATCATATTTGGCAAGTTAAGAATTGCGCCTGCGTTATCCTGTCGGTTACGGCAAAAGCGGAGGTAGCATGAGTGACATGCGTAAATCATCAAAATCATTCCAAGAACGATGGCTCCACCGATGATTCCATGCACAAAATCATCATCGCCGTCTGTGGTTTGGCGAATTTGCGGTGTTTTGTTGGGTGGGGCGGTGGGTGTTGCCTTGACTGCGCCTGTGGAAAATATGAGCGAAATGGGTTCTAGCGAGTTCAATACGCGCGCGCAGCTCTGTTCGTATGTGTACATTCTCGTCCTCAGGGCCCGTCGGTTTTTTTAAGTGGTCCTCGTAAGCCAACCGATGGCGTGGCTCTAGTGACGAGAATGGCCGATGTGTACGAGCGCCGGGGCGCTTGCAGAATATTGCATTTTTTGCAAAATCACGCAAAACTTTAGAATATTTAGTTTAGGCAAGTACTTGTTCTTAACGAGAGATCCAGATTACAAGTATTGTAATTGCATCATTGTATAAATGTAAGTACCATCGTTTTTAGGCATTTCAGCGAAAACTAGTAGGTACTTAAATTGCTCTTTTCTTCTTCTTCTTCTTTTATTATTATCATTATTATTATTAATTAGTGCAGAAAATTCCAAAACCCAGAGCGAAAAAAATAAGGTACGAAACGAATATTTCGTCCGAATCACTCAGACTTCATCAGCGTTGCGAGGATTGTAAATTGCCGGTAGGTCCAGTCCCTCATCCATATTCATGGGGATCCTTAGTTTAATAGCAATGGCCTTCTTCAGTCTGCGCTTGATGGTGTTGTTTTCGTCAAATAGAACTTTTACATTGCGTGGGTTGATGTTGTGACCTGTGGCCTGGTAATGCTCGAAAATGGCAGAATATTAGGGGACTGGTGTTCTTTGATCCGGGGACAAGGGAAGGGACCTGGGAGTTTGGCCAATGAATGTAATTGTCCGAACAACACCATCAAGCGCAGAGTCAAGGAAGCCACTGCCATTAAACAAAGGAGACCCTTCCTGATTAGATATGAGGGCCTGGACCTACCACCAATTCAGTACAGGCCTACGCGCAAAAAGAGCAACAGCGACATTTTGCCTTAAATTCGATCTGCTTTTGATAAGCTCTATTTTAGCATTTTGTGGCCAAAAGAGCTAGAGGGACTAGATTGATTATTTTAGTTTGTCGCACTAGTTGAAGTAACTGTTGGCTTAAAAAACAAATACAGAACTATCGTGGCTACATCAAGGTGTCAGTCTATTATGTGCTCCAAAGAGAAGACGTAGCACTTAACTCCATGAATCAACTTACAAATTGAGTTCTCGAGTTTCATTCATAACGGTTCTATTCTTTCCACTGCTGTTTCAGGACAGAAAAAAAAAACACCCAAAAAAGCTGGGCAAATATTCAGGAAAAGTATAATTACTTTTGCAAACGGACCATATTTTGTTTCAAAGAAGTTAAAAAAAGTCTATTCTGCACCGAACATGAATGAAGTTTTCGATTCCTTTCTTTTTCCTGTCACTTATTAGGTAAAAAGTGTGAAAAATCACGCAATGTTTTTTAAAAAGCGGTTACTTCCTCGGATGGACTTTTTGATCATTAATATAGAATAACAACAAGAGTCTAAAGTTTTTAAAGAAAGCTAGCCTGCGTAGCAGGCGTGGAAAGGGGTAGGGGATAGTGCTTTTCTCCCTCCCCCTCTCCCTCCCCTCCTTGCGCCTGCCACGCAGGCTAAAAGAAAGCGAAACCAAAATAAGATGACCATTTTCAAGTAGATAGGTTTATAAGTGAACAAAAATACAGAAGTAAAACAAGAAATAAATGTTTGTAAATTGTGTTCTTTTTTCTAATCGGACAAAAAATTTCTGTCTAAACAAAAACAAAATTCAAACACTTCATTGTCCCAGCACTTCAAATCAATCTTGTAAATAAATAAAAATGTTACAGCACGCACCACTTTTATCGGCGCCAATCCCTGCTAGCAGTACCATATGCAGAGTAAAACTCGCTCCATTTACCAGCAAAGACAAGAATCCTTTGACGAAGTTATTCATGGTAAACGAAATTATTCTATTCTGCTGATAAGGACAACGCAGTTAGTTCCAACACGGTTGGCATCAACTGATTGACTGTGAGTCATTCAAGTATCCGATCAAATTGCCGTGGTACAGTGAATACTAAAAATGAATATTATTTTACTGCCTTCATTCAACGAGCCTTTAAAACGCTCATGTTACGTATCCCAGTAGAGAGGAGGGGGGAGGTAGGAGGGGGAGGAGGGAGGGGGAGGTGGGGACGACCAATAGATCTCATTATCAGTATCGCGTATTAAGATGTGACCCAGTATTTGGGTGAAATTTCTTGCTCAGTATTCCAGGTTAACCCCAGTTTTCTCCATTTCGAAACCCAGAAGTATCTCCGTGTTCTATTCATAAGCATTAAAAAAGGAAAATGTAAATAGTATTGCAAGCATAATGGACAAAAAACAACAAAAAACCTTTGAAAGAGACACAAGATGGCAGGATGCAAGAACCCAGAGTATAAATGCTGAGTTTATAGGCTGCCTCAATACTACGATTCAGACTGACAGAGTTCACATGTCTCCCCATTGCTGTACTACATGTATGTTTGCACAAGGTGAGACACACAAAAGAAAATCAACTCAGCTTGCCCAACGAGCAAGAAATTAACTCAGTTTACTAGCCTCTGGTGGGGCTCCAAGAAGCTAGCCCAAACAGTATTCAGTCTGTTATTTTTCTTAACAAGCCACGAAACGTTGCTTTACCATTGGGCTACTTGTAAGGAAAACAACACAAAAGCCCGACTAATGTTTTGCCAGCCCTTCATTGTGGAAGAATTTTTACTTGGTTCGAGTTAACGTGTTGAAATGAATGCTAGGAACATGTTAACAAATTAAAAGAACTCTGGGTATAAGTTTGCAAAGTGAATTCAGTTAATTTCCGCTTGCTGCAGTAAACTAATTGCTTCTCTTTGGCTCTTCAGTTATCGTAGAGACTACAATAACATTTTCAGTAGATTAAACCTCAAAGAAGGCACCCAGTATATCAAGATATTGAAGTGTATTCCAAGTTATTCTTTTTCTTTGTCAAAATCAATTTTGCATCAATGGACTGCCACATCATTAAGAATTAAGGAACAATAACATTCAATTTACGTTTATTTTTTGTGGTGAGGATCGCTGGACTGCAAGATACCTGTCAATCATATTAAGCCGAGTCCTTCACACAACAACAGCTGGTGTTCCAGCAGTGCTATATGACCCCTGCTGGTGACGTAAGCTTAATTCACAAAAGAAACATGCTATGCTCCCTGGATTTTATAGTTTCAGAGCTTTAGGGATCCCTATGATTGAAGATTACAGTTGCTGTCGTTTGCAAGAAATATCAGGCAACAATGTTGTGATATTATTTCAGCAGAATGTTCAATATTGCTACCCCAAGAATTGACTCAACGGTGCAAGAACATTGCTGAACATCCAACAACTAGCATTACTAGGGTCCCACAAAACTAGTTTTTTTACCAAATATTTTTGGTATTTGTTGCTGACCAACAATAATAATTATTATTGTTACCAAAGATTGTTGGAATGGGTTTTCTTCTGAGCATGTATCTGTATAAGTAGATCTGTTGAAATTAACGGACTATAACGATGACATGCTTCCAATTTTAAGTACAGTATTAACAATGGTAATACTGTAAATGTGTTAAAGTACTCAAAACAGCCATTATTTTGAATTGTTTTGAGTGTTATTTTATTTACGCAAAAGTGTGCAAGGTTTATTACATCTGTTTGTTTTGGTTGAGAGATTTCGAAAACGCACGTGCTGGCTGTAAAGTGACTTTAATAGTAAGATTTATCTTTTGTTAAAATCTGTCTTTTGTTCATACTAATTGGACGCGCTGGTAAAACAAAGGATATGCTCTGTTGGCCTTAATTGACTTTTCCTTGACCAAACAAAACCTTTTCAGGAAAACAAAGTCTCACCTGGAACATACTGTTTTTATTACTCTCCTACGTTTTCAAGATCTTAGTATTTCAGTTGGCTTGCGTTTTAGTGACAGAAACCTTGTCCATCGGGATCTCCTGATCAAATCATTCAGTTATACTTCATTAAGTGTAGTTGCTTAACGATTGTTTGAGACTGGTTGTCAAGTGAACTCTTTTGTTGGATAATCCGTATAATTATATTTGTACGCTAATTAGTTTTATTGCAAAACTCGTAAACAACTTTGAGTTAATATATTAAAAAGGCAGGACAAATTAGTATTGTTAATTATTCCTACAAGAAGACTTTAAACGACAACTTGTGTAATGTACAAAAGTTGATCAGTTGTACTTTTTGGAGTAACGATAGTGTGAACCAGCGATTTATATATACAAATACATTCTTTGTGATCCTTGTATCTCTCTGACTATTTTGTTTTGACTGGACATTAACTGGACTTAAGTGAATTTTATAGTTAAAGCTGATTAAAGCTGAAGGAAAATATGATAATATTCCTTACAGCCAATCGGGTTTCTACTGATGTAAGCCTAAATTTCGAATGATTAAGATTGGCACCTGTCATGTCCAGTCAGGATAAAAGGAGTTACAACAGGCTTTTGTCAGAGAGATGGTACAAGCTAGTGTGAGATTAAGTTGACTTGTAACAACACTGAAGCTTTAGAAGAAATACAAAGTTTGCTGAACCAACAGAGTACGAGTGTCTTTTCTGTGTAGCCGACCCGGAGCTAGTCCCCTTCAACTGGGTTCGGACCTTTCACAAATGTAACATTTCAGACTTTCATACTAATTACCATTTTTATACTAAGTAATCACAAAAAGAAATCCAATTTCTAGTAACAAAAATTGTTCATTTTTAATTGTGACTCGTACTAGTTAAGGGCAAGTATGATTCATGACAATGCTCCTCACAATTTACCCATTTTAGCAGCGCAACACATGTTAAGATTCCAACAGTCTGATAGTAATCCCTTTGGCATGACTTTAAAGGTACTCAGAATGTTCTGCCGTTATTTGTACTGTTGACAATAATTGTCATAAGACTGTCGAAGAGAGTACTTTGACAATCAAACATGCCATCTAGAAAGAGCAATGCTTCAGAAGGTAATTTGTAAATAGGTTATCATCTGAATGCCAACATCTCTTATCTTACTTGAATTGTAAATGAATGAGGCATCTCGGATGTTTAACTCTGTTGACAAATCCTAGTGTTCATTCCTGTTTTTCTGAACACAAATCTTGTAGTGTCTTTCTTCTTCTTTTTGTATCTTCTTGGTTTCTTCTTCTTTTTCTTAAATCCTGTCAAAAAAAATAGAACAATGTTTAAAGATCTATAAATGTTGCATGAGTAAGACCTTCTCTCCTTTGGAGACATCATGTTCTTGACTTAGCATCATGATTATTACATGTAGCCTTGCCTGTCACCCCAGCAGATATATAAATATAGATATAAAACTAACAACATTATATAATTATTGCAATAAAGTGTGGATAAGAATTGGCAAGTAGCCTGTGTAGCAACCATTTTGGCCGAAGTTATTACTCATCCACTTGAGTTATTGTGAAAACTCTTGCAGATGTGCAAAAACTTGTGTGGAAATGCTTACTACCCGGGCTAATTTTTAAAGAGTCAATAATTATTGTGAGCAGATTATTGGTACACGTGATTGGTAGTTGGGCCAGTATACTGCCACTCTCCCTTTACTTTTACATGTATGAATTTGGTGAGGTTTTACTCTCAGACCTGCTGCTTATACCTAATACGTGCACAGAGATAGTTATTTAAGACTCCATACAAATCCTCTGAAATTAGCTTTTGAAGGATTTGCATGCAGTTGTCAGAACATAAGGATACTAGTATCTCACCGTCAGTTGGTGCGAACACACTGATTTTTGGTACAGAAGCATTTTTCATCTTGGTCTCATAGAGGATGACAACAAATCCCATAATTTCACAAATATTCTCATTTCTGTTATGTCACACTTTGTTACTCAATAATTTCAGTCACAGCTGGATGAACAACCACTTAATTTATTCATCATTATTAATTTTTATAAACATATTTATTGACTGATTAATCATTCACACCCCTGACAATGTGCAAAATCAAAATTTTAAAACCTCTTTTTATAAAAATTCTACTACAAATATTACCATATGACAAAACCAGAGAATTTCGTCCTCACAATCACAGTTAGAATTACATAACACATCTCCCCTCAACTAATGAAGTGAAATGGATATCAGATAAAAAAGACATAAATACCTCCTCTTTTAAACATCTGTTCAATGCTCTTTTGATATCATTGCACTCGCCTAAGAATTTCCCAACAGGATGCTGCAAAGAAAGATGAAAAAAAAAATTTGTATACAGCACAAGAACATGGCCAAGCAGGCACGTGTTTACAGCACAAGACGTTTAACTACTAACCTGTTCGTGACAGCGATGCAGTTGCTGTATAATTTCTAGGCAGTCGCCATGAAGATGAGGCGCTAAAGAGGGATGCATAGCTTGCGAGAATTACCCTTTAACATTTAAATTTTCTCGTCACATAGCCTATAAACAGCTAAATAATTTAGCTGTACTTCTTTGCAAGTTGCAACTCTGAACAGAACGTTTAGCAACCACGCCTTCTGAGTATCCTTTGTTTTTTACTGTATATAAGCCACTACGAAAAATGACCCACAATATTTGAACCCGACTTCCGGTCCCTTTTCCGGTTTGCACTAACCGGATTTTTTAACTTTCTTTTAGAATCCCATTTAGTATTAAACTTGGTTAGTGATATAACACTTAAGTGGCATAAAAATAGTATTAGTATATGGCTTATATTTTTATCATTTCGCGCATGATTTTTACTGTTGAAGAATTTACGGGCGAGGTCCGAATCTACGGTCTCGTGATCCACCTCCGTCCGTCCTCGTGACGGGGTTTTCCCCGGAAAACGGGCAGCAGTTACCTGTTATATCGGGAGACATTCATGTTAAACTGGCTAGTTCTGGCGTGGGTCGGTTCCAGAAATAAAAAACAACAATTATCGACAATGTTATTTGGAGGGAGTTCGTTGCCTCGATCGGTTACTAATGGATGTTCGGCTGTTCTTTTGGTTATCAATTTGGCTTTTTGGTGGGTATATCTCAATTATAGACTGATATACTTATCGTCTATGTACTTTTATAAGCCAAGATTTAACTGGTTAAATGCTTCAAGAGGCCAAGCGGCGTTATGAGGTTGCAAAATTTGCAAAGACCGCAATACCGCAGCAGATGACGGTTCATCCTGCAGGCTCGTGCTCCTAGCGACGCTCCTGGCTCGTAGAAAACGGGAGAGCACCGTTACGCTACGCCACAATACAAACCCCATTTTTTTTTACAATTTTTATAATTTTCCTTTTTTTTTTTCTATTTTCTTTTTTTTTCTGAGGGGGCGGGGGGCCGAGGGGCCTGGGGAGACTGAGATATTTGTTTGTTTGTTTGTTGTTTTGTAAATTTTTTAAAGTGCGTTTGAGAAGAGTGGAAAACGCTGCGGTAGGAGAAAACCCCGCCCCGAATGAACGCCGAGTCTTAAAAGAGGATCGAAGTTGTAATTGCCCCCACAGATTTACGTCCGAATTAACTTCAGATTCCAACAAACGCAGGGTCTAGCAAGTTGTAGCCTGTGAGCAACCTCTCCATTTGGGGGATATCGTGAAAAGTAGACCCGCGAGAGACACACGAGAGGAGACGCGAAAGCCCCTTGGCCCCTCGTGGCTTCCTGGATTCAGCGGTGAACATCAACTGCATTTATCATACATATCTGCATATTTTGCAGAATACCAGTTGTATTAGAAGATCCAGCCGTCATCTGAGGTGGGGGGGGGGGGGGGGGAGTGGGGCGCACCCCCTGCCCCCTACCCCCTACCCCCTAGATCCGCCTTTGCTTAAGATAAGTCGAGTAAAAAGTCTTAATGTCTTCCACACTATTACCCAGGCCTTGAATAAGAGATGGACACTCTGGGATGATGGACTGTGGTATACAGTATGCCGGTCAGATAAGACATGCTAGTATAAATGGTCCAGTTCGCGTCTTATGTAAGACGCGTTTTATTTTTCCTCGTATAAATGGCCCTATTGTGTCGTTCGAATAAAATGCAACAATTTTAAAATGAAGCAAAAAAAGACTGATCTGCACTAAATATGCTTTGTTGTCTCAAAAGTCACGTTATGGATCAGGCTGATGGATTCTGCGTTAAGTCGAATAGTGTATTGTTTTTGCGTGTACATATCAAGTATTCTATTTATTAACAATTAGTTGATGCGCCAACGTGCGTATGTTGAGATATTGAGCACGCGGGAAGTTTGGAGAGCATGAAAGAAGCGTAAGAGGCCCAGCCGAGAGCAACTCTAGCCTCTTGAGTGCTCTCCAACTTCCCAAGAGCTCAATATCTCAACATACGCACAACTGAAGCATGAACTAATTGTTTTATAACATCATCAAAGCGATCAATGCAGCCGTTAACTTAGATTTTATTATTTTCAACGCGCGCTCAAACAATACGCGTCAATGTCTACGTGCCTTTTTTTTTTACCACACAGTTATGTTTTTGACTTGAAACTGAGAGAAAGTTTCCTCAAGTCGCTTAAGATAAAATTAAAAAAGATTGTAAAATCCATATTGAGGTGCCGGAAAACTATTAATTCACCGAAAAATTCTTTTCAAAAGAAATAACTTTGCAAAGAATGATTTGCACAAGCCATAGCCTGCACAGCTCGCAAAGATGACAACAACACTCACATCTTTTCAATTCCCTACTATCGGTTAACAAATTCAAAAGTTTTCTCTTAAATTGAAGTTATAAATACACGATCAGCAACGCTTTTTCGTGCACTGTTGACTTATGAAAGCACTTGGGAGACGTCTTGGAAGGATTGGTAAGGTCAACTCGAGGTATAGTTTATTTTACAATAACTGAGCGAATCCGCGCGCGCTGATTGGTCGAGAGCTATGGTCTATGGGAGTTTAGTATAAATACATTGATGATTATCGAAAATGGAGCGCTATGATTGGCTAGGAGCTTCGCTTTATCCTGCTTTAATCACCGGGCGGTGATTGTAACATTGAAGGCTAGCCCTCTTTTCAAAGTGGCAGCCAGATTTTTTGATGTTTCGGAGTCGGAAATTGATCAATAATTTTATTTTCTCGAATAGTCATCAATGTGATTTATACTAAAACAATTAGTCGCCTCAAGCGACGTGAATATCGGCGCCTAATTTTGTTAAATAGACCATTGTTTTGTTTTTGATTTTTCTTAAAAATAATTTTACTCCTCAACATGGACAAAGAAGAACCAAACGTTAACATATCGGGAGAAATTCCTGATAGTGAGTTGGTGCTTGAACCTGCAAAGTTAGAGCAAAAATACGAAAAACAACAAGAACAACGCCGCTTCGTGCAGTGATTTTCCGAGAAACTTCGCAGGAAACTAAAAATAAATGTTATTGTAAAAAACAAATCCACCACAATTTTCCATGGTCTACACTCTTATAGACTATAGAAATGACGTCATAAAATGTTCGAAACTTTGCAGTGAAACCACACTAACTTGAGTTATGAACATTTTATGACGTCTTTTCTATGGTCTATACTCTCAAAGGCCATAGCTCTCGACCAATCAGCGGGCGAGGGATCACTTAGTTATTGTAAAAAAGAGTGTAGACCATGGAAAATTGTGGTCGATTTGTTAATTGACGTCATCAGCGTGCTCAGTGGGAATATAAGCACGCTCGCGCTATCGAATTTGATTGGGCGAATATTCTAGCTATCTTATAACTTATATCATACAATTCAATCATGATCAACAACTGAATTGTAGCACTGGAATTACATATTGTGTGTGTAACTCCTAGCAGGCACCGTAAAAAGTATTATTATATGGAGGAGAGTGTTTTACTGGGAACTAAACCACTCGTAGATTCCATACGCCACTTCATCCTGGACCCGAGTGGCGTATTTTCCGTATGTCACCTTTGTGAGTGTCGTATCGTTCAATGACGTCACGATTCCCGCCTTTTGCTTTTGTTGAATTAGTTTCTCCATATAATAAAAAGAACATTACACGTTGGCTCGAAGATATGAATTTTATGTTCTCGTGGCAAGAACAATATCTCACTCGTTCGCTTCGCTCACTCGTGAGATATTGTTCTTGCCACTCGAACATAAAATTCATATCTTCTCGCCACAGTGTAATATCCTCTATGTATTCCGCTCCATTTTTGAACTTCCTGCAAGCCTAGCAGCTCGTCTTTCTTAAGAATCGCACTTTATCCACAGGTCTGTTAACTTTTTTCATCTTCTTAGTGTATAGGACATTTCGACCAAACAGAAGATCAACCGTTGCGTGTAGTTTAGTGTCGCAATCACTTCTCTTTACGAAACAATGAATTATCTAAGGAGTAGCGAGACAGTCGCACCCATTTACTTCTTAACTGATCAATTCAATCTAAGTCGATAGTTCTCTCGTTCACATCAGTTTTTTTCTTCAATTTTTAGTTTCTGACTTAGATTTGCTAACAAGTCGGACTCCATCAGTGAAGTCGTCAAGGTATGTTGACGATGGCGTCATGTCTTGACTTTTCAAGTTGGTTTCTGTTTTTTTTTTCTGAACACACAGCACCAAGTTGTGTGTTTAAATCAGTACATGTCAGTAACCTGCGTTCGAAGTGAAATAAAGTAATAACAAAATAAAGTAAAATAGCCTGATCTACTCTGATTGGTTATCCTCATAGTCTAGACCCTAACATCAACATAATGCCTTATAAAGAGGAATGCGGAATCTTTTCAATCATAATCAATTGTTCCTTCATAGGAAAGAATCACGCTACCTGACTCTGAGAAAGGACTCGCTCTGAGCTTCGTTTCTCTTACGACTTCCTCCAAGAGTCTAAAGGTTTGTTTTAGATTTTTATACTTCCTAGTAATTTTCAGTCATTCAGAGCTAACTCACGGTACGCGGTCAGCTTTTGTTTGGAGTGTCGCAATCGTTTCTTAGCTGTGTATTCATGCAATCTGCAGCCAGAGAACTGCAAGAGGATTTTGTTAAAAAATATGTAGGGCTGCAACAAGCGTATTATAGTTCCACCTGACACTCAGAGAATCAAATCTCCCAATTTTCACATTGCGGTCACTTCATATTTTAATTCAAGGATGAACATTTATTCATGTTATCTCGCGACTCCGCGTTTCTCATAACACAGACCACTCAGGCCACACCTTAGAGACGCGCGTACCCAGTACAGACAGTACAACTTCCTGTAAACAGGCTCTGCTTTTTTAAGCAGCTTAATTAAAAACTTCTACGTTCCTCTCTTGTTTTGAGGTTCAGATATGCTGTGATCATCTGCACTTGAAGAGAGCCCCGTTTGTAATTTTACATTATACATTCTTAGGTTTTTACTTAGAGAATAATTCAGTTTGACCAGACTATATGAGCTAGTGGTTGTGGTTATCAAGGAATCATCTGAAGAATTAATGACACAATCATGCAGTATGCCCCGGGGGGGGGGGGGGTACTCCCTTATATATGCTATATAGGTATGTGCCCCCCGTCGGGTAAGGTTTTTTGCTCCATTTTGGTCTTTTTTTAATGCACTTTGCTCATTTTGGTCTGTAATCGGGTATGGCTTTCGAGGGAACTACAGAGTGAATGAACGTATTTATCGTTTCAATTCCAGATGAGTAAGAGAGAAAGAGAAATATGCGAATTCGAAATGGATTTGAAGAATTGTTTTGTTTGCGCCCTAATCTAAGTAATGATAACATAATTTCTGAAAACGAGTACGGATTTTAGAGGTCTGGCCTGAAAACGGGTGTGGAAAATAACACTTTTTGGTCTGAAATAGGGTCAGGATTTGGAGAACCGGGCGGCACACCCCCGCCAAGAATTCCAAGGAGTACCCCCCCCCCTCCGGGGGGGCAGTATGCAACAGTGATCTATAAAATTCTCCAAGAGGAATAAGCCACTGGAAAGTCATTCACATGAAATACAATTTTATTCATCACAACTATATGATTAAGTTAACATCCGCATCATTACAAAATTTGTCCCTTTCAGAAATATTCTTAAGATCCCCCAGATGAAAGTCATGTCAGACGCGAGATCTCGACACCATATATGATCACGTCCGTAGCTTGCTTTCCACTTAGTGTAGGAGACGAAAGAGTGTTTTGGTTTTGTTATATAGGCTAGCTTGCTGTGTACTTTCAATCGGATTTCATCGTCTTTCATACAATCAGGCAGCAAGAAGCAACAGTATTGATCAAGGTATGATTTTCTATTCCTCACTTTATGGTCTTTATATCTTCTGAAAACTGGGCGGACTTTTCAGATATTTGAAAATTATGTTTACGTTTAAGGTGCAATATTTTTGTGAAGAGCAGAGTAGTTAACAAACTAACTGACTGTTTAACTGGATCGCGTTAGTATAAAACGTATGCAAAGAAGTGTAACGGAGCTGACGCTACAATCATTTGTATGTAACCTCGTTCGGAAAATTCGATCCAAGTCAGTTCCACATCAATCACCAAAAGCGCCTCAATTCTTGTCCTTAACATAAACTGCTTTATTTCTAAAAACTAGAGGTTTCATATTGGAAATGAAGTGCGGCCCCATGTAGAAAGATGAAGGGGTTGGAACTAAATAAAACTAGACACCAGAAGGTGTATACTGGGATGCCATAAAACCTAGACCTTTCAAGACTTTAAGCCGAATTCAATAATTGTTTTGTTATACATTCAAAATAATTCCTAGTTTAAAAACATAGCTAAAACATGCTTACCTGCATCGATGTTAAGTTCATCTTCGATAGTGTACGTTTAGGTTTGTCCAAATATATTCTCCAAATAGCAGATGCTGCCCTCCGAGTTGTCTTCTTACAGTTTTTGCCATGTTTTTAGCTATTATTTAGCCTAGTTCAGCTGTAGTTCTGAGTGTTACGAGTGAAGTATCGGCCATTTTTGTCACAACCAAAACAACTTAACCTCGTCCCCAGGTCTTCTCGGTTAACGGTGCATTAACCCGTAGCGGGCTGCATTTTTGACGTCATTTCCTCGGTAAACACAAAGTTTTTCCAAATTTGGTCATCAGTAACTGGTTATGGTGAATTATGCGTGTGCTTTTAGCCAATCAGAATTGGGGAAATATTTTGAATGAATAATAATAACCATTATTCACCGAACTGGAGGTGGCTAGTCGGTGAAAATTACCGAGTCGCGAGGCGACCACACAAACAGAGGCCACCCAGACAAAATTTTGATATCACAGGAGATCTAAACAATGATTTCGCGCATAATTCTACCCAGGGGGTAGCTAGAACCAGCTCAAAATATGTTGCGAACCATTTTTCTAAGTGATATAAATAATGAATCGTGACATTTGTATAAATCAAGCTGAGCGCCGTTTGCCGGGAAATAAGCGGCCGTAACCTGAAGTGCGGATTGTTCAAAGTTTCTTTACTGCTGGCCTTTTTCTAGTCAACCCAGACGTTGTCAAAACATTTTTAATACACTTCAGATGCGGAATTTCATTGTTTAGATCTCAACTTGTGATTGGCTAACTTCAAAATTTGTCTCAAATTTTGTCTGGGTGGCCTCGGTTTGTGTAGTCCCACTATAATTTGTAAACAAACACTACTCATAGACCTTTGTGATGTGAACACCTCGATCTGGCCAGGCAACAGTGGTTTGACTATCTAAAAAATAGCTGTGACAATAATTTCTTGACAATATTTAACGTTTGTGAAGTTGTTCAAGTTTTACAATGTGCTGATCCTATTAAATTAATAATTATTACATTTACACAATTTAGGGAAATCTTTTACTGAGACTCAATGGCGCAGCATCAAGACCTTAAAAGAAAAGGAGGTGCTGATCTTGATCATCAGATGTCAAGAAATCATGCCCCTCCTCCTCTAAGTATTGAAGTGCCTAAAATGAGTGATCTTCCAAACAAGTCGAAACCTTGGAGTGATGTTCACCTTCCTGTTGACATTCTTTTGTTGACAGTAGAAGACTGCGAGTTTTTAGCTTGTTATTATTTCTTGGAAAATTCTTTTAAAAGTTATGACCAGACCCTAGGATTCGTGTGCTTTGGGACCATGGGTGAAAGTGGAGAAG